>NC_133649.1:163428667-163728667 GCF_009905375.1 Apium graveolens
ATACTGCCACAACAGCATCAGAACTTGATTATTATCAGAATTAAAAGGCATCAGAATATGGCTCTTTAACTCGAAAAGTGAATGTGTATTTCTGTAATTCTTCACACAAATACTGATATGATTTCATCAGAACTTAATCATCAGAACTTCCATCAGAACTTGTCCTCAGAATTTATGCAACTAACACTAAGACTGTTCATCTAAAACAACATTTATCACCACAGTAATTTTCATCATTCATATGGAGTGTTTGTGTGTGCAATAATCTAAATATCAGACAAAGAGTAAAGTCTGATTCACTTGAGTACATCTTAGAAATAAGGCATAACTAAGAACTTTGCTCAAAATATGTCATTATTCTGAAGTCTACTATAGAATGAGTTCAAACATGAGTCCACCTCGACTGCTTGTGTTCATTTTATGTATCTTTTGAAATTCCTTTTTAAAGTGGCTTCTTAGTGTAAGTGAGTCACGACTGCTTATCAGAACTTATGATGTTATCAGAGTATTTCTCCAGTAATTAGAGAATGTGAAAAGTCACCAAGAAAATTTTATTTTGCTTTTCTAATGCATATTACTTAATATCAGCAATGCATTTGGGTCTTCTCTTCCGCATATATTTTTCTCTAGATCTCAAAGGAGTACCTCATATTTATTTATTTTCTTTCTTTTTCTTTTGATAAGTGAGGCTTTTCAGCACTAGTACATCCATAAGATTTACTAACATCAGAACTTAACAGATAAGAAGCATTATTCTAGTTTTTGTCGTAGTCATAAGATACACAAAGTAAACCTAACTATGCTCAATATCAGAATTTGTTTGTGTTAAAAAAAATTTCCACATAAACAGTTACTTAAAATATAGGATTGTTAGTATATTAAAGACTACTAGGTCATAATCTAGCACATTTATCCTCATTGGATTGAATAGTCATAGAAACATTCATATCACTATCAGAGTTTAGAAATTCACATCAGACAACAATCAGCGCTTAGAAAATTTCAAATTAAGCACAGAATACACAAAGATAGTAATATCTATAAATACTGATCATAAAGTCTGATGTATCAGAATATAACTAAGCAGATTTAGAGAAAGAACCTGAAACCATTCCAAGTTCATTTACCAATCTTGTAAAAGTAGCTTCACACAGTGGTTTTGTGAAGATATTTGCTAGTTGTTGATCTGTTGGAACAAAATGCAATTCCACTGTACCTTCTATCACATGCTCCCTTATGAAATGGTACCTAATGCTGATGTGCTTTGTCATTGAGTGTTGAACTGGATTACCTGTCATAGCAATAACACTTTGATTATCACAGTAAATAGGGATTTTAGAATATGTTAACCCATAATCCAGTAACTGATTCTTCATCCAAAGAATCTGCGCATAACAGCTTCCTGCAGCAATGTACTCTACTTCTGCAGTTGATGTGGAAATTGACTTATGTTTCTTGCTAAAGCAAGAAATCAATCTGCCTCCAAGAAATTGGCAGCTTCCACTTGTGCTTTTCCTGTCAATTTTGCATCCTGCAAAATCTGCATCTGAGTAACCTATTAGCTTAAAGTCTGATTCTCTAGGATACCACAATCCCAGATCAGCTGTACCCTTAAGATACTTGAAAATTCTTTTTACAGCTGTTAAGTGAGGTTCTCTTGGATCTGCTTGAAATCTTGCATAAAGACAGGTAGTATACATGATATCAAGTCTACTTGCAGTTAGATAGAGTAGTGAGCCAATCATACCTCTGTAATCAGTAATATCTACTGATGTACCAGTATCCTTATCTAATTTTGTTGTAGTGGCCATAGGAGTAGATGCACTTGAACAATCTTGCATTCCAAGCTTCTTCAACAAATTTCTGGTGTACTTAGATTGACAAATAAAAGTCCCTTCTTCATTATGCTTGACTTGAAGGCCCAGAAAATAGCTAAGTTCTCCCATCATACTCATTTGATATCTTGACTGCATTATCTTGGCAAACCTTTTACAAAGTCTGTCATTTGTAGAACCAAAAATGATATCATCAACATATATCTGCACCAAAAGTAAGTCCTTTCCATGGTTGAGATAAAATAATGTTTTATCAATAGTCCCTCTATTAAATTCACTTTCCAGAAGAAACTGAGCTAATGTCTCATACCATGCTCTTGAAGCTTGCTTAAGGCCATAAAGTGTTTTATCAAGTATGTAGATATGGTGACGAAATTTTAAATCTACAAAATCTGGAGGTTGTTCAACATATACTTCTTCTTCTAATTCTTCATTAAGAAAAGCACTTTTTACATCCATTTGAAAGACTGTAAACTTTTTGTGAGCATCATAAGCCAAAAATATCCTTATGGCTTCCAATCTAGCAACTGGTGCAAATGTTTCATCATAATCAATTCCCTCATCTTGAGAGTATCCTTTTACAACCAGCCTTGCTTTATTCCTTGTAATTATGCCATCACAATCAGTTTTGTTTCTGAACACCCCACTTTGTACCAACAACAGATCTGTTCTTTGGTCTTGGCACTAGGGTCCAGACTTTATTTCTTTCAAATTCATTTAACTCTTCCTACATTGCTTGCACCCAATCAGCATCTTGAAGAGCTTCTTCCACTTTCTTTGGTACAGTCTGAGAAAGAAAAGAGTGATAGAGATATTCATTTGATGTTGCTGTTCTAGTTCTTATACCTGCTTCAGGATCTCCAATAATCAAGTCAGGTGTATGTGCTTTAGTCCACTTACTTGCAGATGGAAGGTTATCTCTAGAACTGGATGCTCCCCCATGATCCATGCTGTCTCTAGAACTGGATGCTCCCCCAGGATCTCCATTCTGATGCTCCCCCTGAAATTACGCTCTCTGAGTTGGATCCTTCAGAATGTGAGTTTCCAGAATTATCAGAATTTAAGTTTTCAGATTTATCAGAACTTGACCCATCAGGACTTGATGAATCAGGACTTGATGAATCAGAACTTGATGAGCCCGTTCTAGATTCTGATGCTTCTTGAGATGTGGTTGTATCTTCAATATGCCCCCCCCCCCCGCACAGGTGTATTTTCCTTTGGCGTAGTTACCACAGTTTCAATAACATCAGAGTTTAACCCATCAGAGTTTGCAGTATCAGGATTTAGACTGTCAGAATTTATAGAATCAGAATTTAAAACTTCATTCTCAAATCTCAGCTGATCATGATCATTGAAATCTTCAAGTCCAGTAATCTTCTTATCATCAAAAGAGACATTGATAGATTTCATGACAACCCTTGTTCTTAAATTGTAGACTCTGAAGGCTTTTATGGAAAGTGGATATCCAACAAAAATTCCTTCATCAGCTTTTAGATCAAATTTGGAAAGCTGTTCAGGATGAGTCTTAAGAATAAAACACTTGCATCCAAATATATGAAAATACTTCAAATTTGGCTTCTTTTTCTTCACCATCTCATATGGTGTCTTTCCATGCTTGTTGATAAGTGTTGCATTCTGAGTAAAACAAGCAGCCTGCACAGTTTCAGCCCAAAAGTAGGTTGGTAACTTTGCTTCATCAAGCATAGTTCGTGCAGCTTCAATAAGAGTTACACTCTTTCTTTCAACAACTCTATTTTGCTGTGGAGTACCAGGAATAGATAATTCCTGCTTTATTCCATGGTCTTTGCAGAACTCTTCCATAATCAAATTCTGGAACTCAGTGCCATTATCACTTCTTATAATTTTCACAGAGTCTTTGACCAATTTATCCAGTTATTTGACATGATCAATCAAGATAGATGCAGTTTCACTTTTTGTGTGCAAGAAACACACCCATGTGTATCTGGTGAACTCATCCACTATGACCATATCATATTTCTTCTTTACAATAGACATGACATTCACTGGACCAAATAGATCAACATGTAGTAGGTGATAAGGCTCAAGAATTGAAGATTCAGTCTTGCTCTTGAATGAAGATTTTCTTTGTTTTGCCTTTTAACATGAATCACAAAGGCCATCAGGAGCAAATACTGATTTTGGCAGTCCTCTCACAAGATCTTTCTTGACTAGTTCATTTATATTGTTGAAATTTAAATGAGAGAGTTTCTTGTGCCAATTCCAGCTTTCTTCAATTGATGCTCTACTTAACAAACAGATTGCAGAACCATCAGTACTTGTTGAAAACTTGGCTTCATAAATGTTACCATGCTTGTATCCTTTCAGAACAACTTTGCCTATAGATTTGCTTACAACTTCACAGTGTTCTTCAAAGAAATCCACATGATAACCTCTGTCATAGATTTGACTAACACTCAACAAATTGTGTTTAAGTCCTGAGACTAGAGCTACTTTTTCAATGATGACATTCCCAAGATTGATATTGCCATATCCCGGAGTTTTCCCCATGTTGTTATCTCCATAAGAAACACCTGGGCCAGCTTTCTCCATAAAGTCTGATAGCAGGGATTTATTTCCAGTCATATGTCCTGAACATCCACTGTCCAGAACTAGGATGTTTTTCTTGTTGCCCTGCAATAACAAAGACCACTAATGATTAGTTTTAAGGACCCAAACTTGCTTGGATCCTTTGGCCTTATTAAGTTTGTTAACATTTGCAGCGGATTTAGCACCAGAGTTTATGTTAACAGTTTTCTTATCAGAATTTACAATATCAGACTTTGCATCAGAACTTACACTAGAAGGAATAATGCTAACTTTCTGTAAAGAAGGTTTTACTTGATAATAATCATAGTACAAACTATGATATTCCTTACAAGTATAAATGGAATGCCATAAACTACCACAACGAAAACAAGGATTTTATGGCCTATATCTAATAGACTGACTCTTAACTCCTGATTTTGAAGGTAAAGAGTTTATGTTCTTATTCTTCCTGCAAAAAGAAGCCAGATGGTTAGAATTTCCACAGTTATAACATTTCTTTCTAGGAGCATTAGGAACAGGCTTATAATCATTGCTTGTATTCACACCTTCCTTTCCATTCCTATTTTTCCTAGGTGGCTTTACCTTGTTTACATTCTTAACATCTTTCAGCTTATGCTTAAGCTGCTTCTTTGTCATTAAGCCTATGTTAACTTTAGTTGGCGTATCCTGTTTTGGTTTCTCAGAAGTTAATTTCTCTTTAACTTCTGATTTATCAGTATCAAACTTTACATCTACAAACTTAACAGGATTTACCTTTGGCTTTTGTTTAACAACTATAGGCTCAATTTCTACAGTTCCTTTATTATTCTTATCATCTCTATAACCTAAGCCCTCTTTCCAATTTCCACTACTTAACAAATTCTGAGTTGTTCTTCTAGAGTTAGTCTAAGTCCTGATAATCTCTTTTTCCTTTTCTAACTCAGTTTTTAGAGATTCATTCATTTTAAGCACTTCATCTCTAACATAGAAAGCATCATCTCTATCTTTCTGAGTTTGATGGAACATAACTAACTCTTTTTCTAAATAATCATTCCTCTTTTTATAAGCAAAATTTTCAGAAGTTAATCTTTCACATGTTAAAGTTTGATCTCTATAACTAATAAACATGGTTTTAAGATATCTTCTCAACTAAGTAATATCATCAGTATGAAAAGCATAGGTTGTTTGAGGTACCTTTAACTCAGCAACATCAGAACTGCTATCAGCATTTGCCATCAAGGCATAGTTCACCTCACTTTCAGAATCTGAAGTGTCTGTCCAGCTTTTCTTCTTTGTGACAAGTGCCTTTCTTTTGTCACTCTTCACTTTCTTGAAATCAGGAGATATGTGGCCTTTCTCACCAAAGTTATAGAATTTGACATTTGAGTAATCTCCTCTGTCAGACTTTCCTCCTTTGCCTTCAGATTTTCTGAAACCTTTATTACCAGAACTTGCACCTTTCCTGGAAAACTTCTTTCCCCTTCTGAATTTCCTGTATGCAATCTTTGTGATTCCTTTCACCATAAGATCACACAGCTTCATCATCTCTCATCAGGGTCCATCTCAGATAGACTTTCACTATCTGAATCCTCATCACTATCAGGACTTGATAACTCAGTATCAGACTTTGTGATGAAAGCCTTTCCTTTGCTTTTCTTTGAGACAGTCACTTTAGGGGATTCCTCCTCAGCCTTAAGAGCAACTGTCCTTGACTTTTTCCCATGCCTCTTGCTTCTTTGATCCATCTCAAGTTCATGAGTCTTGAGCATACCATAAATTTCATCAAGAGTAGTTTCATCAAGAGCATAGTTGTCTCTTATAGTTGTGGCCTTCAAATCCTAACTTTCAGGAAGAGCTAAAAGGAATTTAAGATTAGTATCTTCAATATCATATTCCTTATCCACCAATGACAGATCATTCAAGAGTTTGACAAATCTATCATATAAACTAGTAAATGACTCATCAGGTTTTGAGTCAAAGTGCTCATATTCTTGAGTGAGTATAGTCCTCCTGTTGTTCTTAATTGAATCAGTTCCCTGGCATCTTATCTTCAAGGCATCCCATATCTCCTTTGCAGTCTTGCAGTTAATTACCTTGTTTGACATGACATTATCAATGGCACTGTGCAGCAAATGTGAAAGGCATATGTCATAGCCTACTCGTTTATTCGAGTATTTAACTCAACTCAAATAAAAATGTAATAAGTAAATAGTGGATCAAGCATCAGAGAGATCTCACAAAGTAACATCTGTCAAAGAATAAAGAAACATTGTTCATCTGCAGACTTGAAGATTCACTGGAAGAAGTTCAAGAATTTGATCATGCCTCAGTGATATAAATCAAAATCGTGGATTTAATCAAGTGACAGAGATCTCGTCAAGGTATCATTTATTACAAGGATTCAATCAGAACAACAAAGTCAAGACATGAAGAAACGTCACGAAAGTTAGTCACTCATGAACCAGACAGTACATCGAGTGTCAGCATTGAAGTGACGGAATTGATTCATAAGTCTCAGAGACTTTCAGAAGATTGTCAGAAGAAGGGATGCTGCTCAGGGATAGTATTAATTCTCTATTAATTAATTAAGTCATATAATCTAATTAAGAGAATAAATTATATCTGCAAGGATTAATTTATTGATTAATTGAATTAAATTGATTAATTAATTTAGAATTAATATTAAGGATTTTCAGAATGTTAATTGATTAAAATCTGTGATAATTCTAAAAAAGACAACTGATTGTACTAGTATGACAATCGGTATGACAATTGATAGTCATACCGAATGTCTTGCTAATTCAGTTGATTGTATTGATAGAATTTTCAATTAGATTAAAATCAATTATGTATTCAGAAAAACAATTTCAATTGTACTACTATGACAATCGGTATGACAATCAATAGTCATACCGAAAGTCTTGCTAGTTCATTTTAATTGTCTTCCTAGCTCTAATAGATTGTCTCACCGAAAGTCCTTCAAGCTCAAATAGATTGTCACACCAGTTCAACAACTTCGGCTGTGATTGTTTAAAAGAAAGCAGAAGACAATATCAACACATAACTCAGCAAAAACAGAGCAGCACATACAGAACAAGAAAACACAGCAGAAAACAAAAGAAAATATTTCATCATTCATCTGCTTATTCAAGATCAAATATTCTAGTTTGTTAATGTTAAATCCAAACCACTAGAATTACTTATCTTGTTCTTGTATATCAATCTAGCGGATTAAAATCCCTAGAACTTAATCTCAAATCGCTTTTAGCATTTGATCTTTTAATTACAAAAATAGAAAAAGTTCATGTCGAATTTATTCTAAATTTGTAATAATTGATTTGAGATTAATCCCTTGTAATCGATACCGTAGTTGTAACACCTTTCAAGTTTAATAAAAGTTTTATTTAACTTGAATTTTGTTTCACAATTTTATTCCGCATTTTATTCGACGAAACGGTATTGTTTGCATTCAACCCCCCCCTTCTACAAACAAATTGGGACCTAACAATTGGTATCAGAGCCTTCTGATTAACGTACAAATCAAGATCCTAGACTTTTGTGTTTCTTTCACTTCTTGAATTTTTATTCACTCAAAAATTCATAATGACTACACAAAAAGTTGGAACCGTTAAAATTCCACTTTTCGATAAAGAAAATTATGTGATGTGGAAGAAGAAGATGCTACTGTTTTTACAGGTTGCTAATCCCAAATATTTGCAAGTGTTGAAGAAGGGTCCAAAAATTCCTATGGTTATTGAACCAGAGGTAATAGAGAATGATGTGGTGATCACCAAAGCGAGAACTTATGTGAAGGATCCTGAGGACTTCTCTCCTGCTGAAATAGAAGAAGCTTCCCTGGATGCTAGCCTTCAATTAATCTTAGTAGATTCCCTTAATCCCCTAATGAACAGACATGTGATGAATTGTAAAGATTCTAAACATATCTGGGAAACTATTGAGATTATTAATGAAGGCACAGAGGAAGTTAGGGAGAACAAACTAGAAATCCTAACCTCTGAGTATGAATACTTCAAATCTAATCCAGGAGAAGGAATCACTGAAGTGTTTGAGAGGTACAATGCATTGATCAACAACCTGAACATTAATGGTAAATACTATTCCATCAGGGAGGTCAATAAAAAGTTCCTTTTAACACTGCCAACTCATCTCGAACATAGAATCACTGCCATAAGAGAAGCAAGAGATCTGAGTGAGATTTCTTTGGAAAGGCTCTATGGTGTGTTAAAGACTTATGAGTTGGAGCAGATTCAGCAGAAGGAAGTTTACGGGAAAGGAAGAGTGGTCAGCACGTCTACTGCTCTGGTAGCTGATGAACAACAACAACAACAACCACTATATCAACAACAATCTCAACAGTCAGATAGAATGGTACAGTCTTCCAAGGTTGAAGATAATGTGATAGTAGCAGAATTTGATTCACCTACTACAAATCAATCAGGAGATGATTATTATTCCTTGGAAGAACTGGAGCAATTGGAGGATGAGTCAATGGCCCTGATTGTCAAGAGATTCTCAAATGTCAGATTCAAAAGGAATCCCAAGTTCAAGTACAAGTCCAACTACAACAGATTCCAGAAAGGTGGATCTTCATCCTCTAACACCAGCAGTGGTGGGTATAAAATAGGGATGGTTGATCGAAGCACCATTCGATGCTTCAACTGTAATGAGTTGGGACACTTTGCCACAGAATGCAGGAAGCCAAAACAAGCAAGGAAGAACTCTTACGATTCTAATCAGAAGAGTAAATCTGAAAGGGCGTACCTGGCAAAGGGAAGAAGCTGGGATGATACTGACAGTGAAGATGAAGAAGTTGGGAATCTTGCTCTCATGGCTAGTGATGCAAGCACCTCATCGTCAAGAAAAGAGGTAAAACTTTCTGATGCTGAAATGGTTTATCATCTAAGAGGTAACTTAGATTGTGCTCGTCGTGATAATGAATTGTTAAATCAACAAATCAAAGACCTTGAGAAAGAGGTCAATGAATTAAGACTTGTGCACATTAATCAAGATAAACTTAAAGACCAAGTATCTTTTCTAGAGAATAGAGTTGACTGTTATAGACAACTCGAAACTATTCTCAAAGACAAGATCACCGGTCTTGAGGCTAAGGTTAAAGCTTACTTTAATTCTTGTTCGAAGTCCAAAGAGTTTTACAATAAGCAAGTTGTTAATCAAACACATGGAATAGGTTATGATTACAATGCTGCTATTGGAAAATTAGGCATAAACTCCCCTCCTCATGTATGTGCTAAAGGCAGGGAAGTACCACATGTGCTTAAGGGTGTTGATGAACCCCTCTATAAGGAATCAATTGCTGAACCATTTGATGAGACCTCTTTTATTATTCAAGAAGAAATCCGTGCTGAAGATAATGCTAATGGGAAAGCTGTCTCCAAGTCAAGTGTGTCAAAAGTTCCAGTCAAGGTTGTAAAAGCAACTGAGACTAACTCAGACACACATGAGTTGGATAGCACAAATGCCATGTCTACCATGCATAAGTTGCCTATTGTTAATCCTTCTCATAAAGCATGTGGTGTTCCTGATTGTATGTCTTGTGCTTTTAATCTGTTGTTTGCTTATTTTAATGGTAAGCATGCTTCTAATGATAAGACTACTCCTCGTCAGCATGTGAATAATAGAAAGCATGATAGGTCTAAGACTGCTAGTCCTCCTAAAGCTAGAAAGGAGACATTTGTGCCTAAGCCTAAACATAAATCTGATAAGGCTGTTTTAAAGGTCAAATGTTCAGTCATTGAGAATGTTGAGAATAGTGAAATTAAGAATGTTGTTTTGCCTGATAAAGGCCAATTTTACAAGTATGCCGGACCCAGCCAAGCTTGGGTTTCGAAGAAGTTCTAATCCATTTGTATTGCAGGGCATTAAACAGGTACAACCGGTAGTGTGGATTCTTGACAGTGGATCGTCAAGACATATGACCGGAGATAGAGCCCTGCTATCAAATGTGGTTGAGAAAGCTGGCCCAGTGGTTACCTTTGGAGATAACAGCAAAGGTTTAACGGAGGGATATGGCTGTTTGCAAGCTGGAAATGTTATCATTGAAAATGTATATCTTGTGCAAGGACTTGAACACAATCTGCTTAGCATTAGTCAGTTCTGTGACAACGGCTACAATGTTTTATTCGACAAGCTGAAGTGTCAGATTCTGCACAAGAAAAGTGAAAAACCCTCCTTAATGGGAATACGGAAAGGAAATCTGTTCGTAGCTGACATGAACTCTGGAAGCAATCTTGAAGTCAATTGTTTCTATGCAAAAGCATCGTCAAATGAGAGTTGGCTATGGCACAAGAGACTTTCCCATCTCAATTTCAAGACAATGAATTCTCTTGTCAAAAGAGAATTGGTAAGAGGTCTGCCTCAGCTGGAATTCTCTCCAGAAGGACTATGTGAGGCTTGCCAGAAAGGAAAGTCAAAGAAAGCAAGTCACAAAGGCACTGACACATCTTCCATAACTGGTGTTCTGCAATTATTGCACATGGATTTATTTGGTCCAGTTAATATCCTTTCTATGTCAAAGAAGTGTTACTGTCTTGTGATAGTTGATGACTATTCCAAGTATACGTGGGTTTTATTTCTTCACTCTAAGGATGAAACACCACAAGTTGTGATTGATCATATCAAGATGATTGAGTTAGATTCTAACGTCCCTGTTAGAGCAATAAGGTCAGATAATGGAACAGAATTCAAGAATGCACTTCTAAATGGATTCTGTACAGACAAAGGGATTACCAGACAATTTTCAGCTCCTAGAACCCCTCAGCAAAATGGAGTGGTAGAAAGGAAGAATCGTACATTGATTGAAGCTGCAAGAACGATGTTAAATGAATCAGGTCTTCCAATGTACTTTTGGGCTGAAGCTGTCAATACTGCATGTTATACTCAGAATCGAACTCTAATCAACAAAGACTTCATGAAAACTCCTTATGAGATTTTGAATGAACAGAAACCTTCTATCAAATACTTTCATGTATTTGGTGCCAGATGCTTCGTGCTCAAGGATGGAGATGATCGTCGTGGTAAGTTCGAGGCAAAGGCATATGAGGGTATTTTTGTTGGATATGGAAGAAGATCATATAGAGTGTATATCATTGATCAACACAAAGTAACTGAAAGTGTCAATGTTACATTTGATGACACTAAACTCCCTAGTATCCAAACTGAAGATCCTTCTGAGAAACTGAAGTTTGATGATACGTCAGATTCAGAGTCAGAACATGGTCAAGAACCTGAGGTTGTTGCTGTTGAAGAACCTGTTAATCCTGATAATACTCAAGGTAATAGTGATGGAAACTCTGGAAACAATGGAGATACCACTGCTACTGACGGAGAATCTTCAAGTCAACATGGCAACAACTCAGGGGGAGATGCTGAAGGATCATCTAGTAGGACACAACATCACAATGAATTTCAAGGCGAATCATCAAGATCAAATCTTCCAAGACAGACTGTCTGGAATAAAGCTCACCCTTTTGAGTTGATTATTGGTGATCCAGATGTTGGAGTCAGAACTAGACGTGCTACTCAAAATGAGTGTCTGTTCTCAGGATTTCTTTCTGGGATGGAACCTAAGAAAATTGAAGAAGCACTAACTGATCCAGATTGGGTGATTGCTATGCAAGATGAACTCAATCAGTTTGAAAGTCAACAAGTCTGGAAACTGGTACCTAGGCCTGTACACAAGAAAGCTGTTGGTACAAGGTGGGTATTCAGGAATAAACTAGATGAAGATGGTGTGGTTACAAGAAACAAGGCAAGACTGGTAGCTAAAGGGTATTCTCAAGCTGAAGGTATTGATTATGATGAAACCTATGCTCCAGTGGCTAGACTTGAGGCCATCAGGATATTTCTGGCATTCGCAGCATTTTCAAACTTTAAAGTTTATCAAATGGATGTCAAGAGCGCCTTTCTGAATGGAAAGCTGGATGAAGAGGTATATGTAGAGCAACCTCCTGGTTTTGAAGATCCAGATCATATGGATTTTGTCTTCTTTCTTTTCAAGGCTATCTATGGGCTAAAACAGTCACCAAGAAAATGGTATGACACTCTCTCTGAATTTCTTATTGAAAATAGCTTTATTAGAGGTGTCATAGACAAAACTCTCTTTTCTAAAAAACATAAGAATGATACTATATTAGTCCAAGTCTATGTGGATGATATAATATTTGGGTCTACTAATGATAATCTCTGTAAGAGATTTGCTAAGTTAATGCACAGCAAGTTTGAAATGAGCATGATGGGAGAGCTGAAGTTCTTTCTTGGATTACAAGTAAATCAAAGGTTAGATGGAACATTTATTTGTCAATCCAAGTATCTCAAGGAACTCCTCAAAAAATACAATCTAGAGGATTCTGCATCAGCAAGGACTCCATCAACTACAGCTGTCAAGCTTGGACCATGTGAAAACTCCATTAAGGTAGATGTCACAAGCTACAGAGGTATGATTGGCTCGTTACTCTATCTTACTGCGAGTAGACCAGATATTATGTATGCTACATGCCTATGTGCAAGGTTCCAAGCGGATCCTAGAGATATTCATCTCGTTGCTGTTAAACGAATCTTAAGATATCTTAAGGGAACACCAAATCTAGGTATTTGGTACCCTAAAGAATCTGGTTTTAACCTTGTCGGATATACAGATTCAGATTATGCAGGAAGTGTTGTTGATAGGAAAAGCACCTCAGGAAGTTGTCAATTCTTAGGAAGCAGGCTAGTCTCATGGTACAGCAAGAAACAGCAAACAGTTTCCAACTCAACGGCCGAGGCTGAATATATTGCTGCTGGAAGCTGCTGTGCTCAGATCTTGTGGATTAGGAACCAACTACGAGACTATGGCTCTGTATTGAACAAGATTCCTATTTTATGTGACAACACAAGTGCAATAGCCATCACCAACAACCCTGTGCAGCACTCGAGGACAAAGCACATTGACATCAGGTATCATTTTATTAGAGAGCACGTCATGAATGGTACTGTTGAACTATTTTTTGTTCCAACAGAAGAACAAATAGCAGATATTTTCACTAAACCACTTGACGAATCCACATTTACCAGATTAGTTGGTAAATTGGGCATGTTAAATAGTTTTTGTGATTAATTTAATTAATATCTGGAATCTGTTCTTGAATGAATTTACAAATGAATTTTTCATAAATGAAAAATTCATTTGCAAATTTATTTTATCATTTTATCATATTTCTTGCTTATTTCTATGTAATATATATTATCTTATCTATGTTATTTACTCTACTTGTTAATTTAAAATATCTCAGAATATTTTATTTCCTCTAAAAATATTTTTCTATGAATTTTATTTGCTAAAATTCAACAGAAATCTATTTTTGGAATAAAAATAATTAATTCTGAAATATTGTCTTTATTTTCTGTAAAAATTTTAAGTATTTATTTCAGTTTTACTATTTTGTAATAAAGTTTCAGTACATTAATAGTTGTCTGTACATATTCATTTTGTTTTTCTACTGCAAAGACAATCGGCAAGACAATTAAAATTGTCTTGCTGAAAATCATTTCAGTAAACATGAGAATATAAATCTGTTAATGCTTATTTTAATATCAGATTAATTTTATAACTGGCAAGACAATCGGTAGGACTATTGATTGTCATGCCAGTAATAAAATTAATATCAGAATTATATTGTTTTATTTTGTACTGGTATGACAATCGGTATGACTATCAGATTGTCATACCAGTTGTTTATTTTTATTTGTTTCTTTTCCTTCTTTTGCCTGGTATGACAATCGGTATGACAATCCCGGATTGTCATACCAGCTGTTATATAAAGGCTGTTGCTGTTTTGTTTTGAATCATTTTCAACATAGCAGTTCATTTCAAAGAATTTCTAACAGTTTTCTCTCCATTTTCTCTCTTCTCTCTCTTCGAACCAAACCAAACCTGTTATTTCCTTGCTCGAGTTTTTACTCAGCAAACTTAATCATCACTTTAGTGATATATACATATAAGTATATACATAAAGAAGTGCTGTTGAATTTTCTGAAAAGTTTGTGTCTTTTGGTGTGTCAAAACTGTGTTAGTGATTTAAGAATTTTAACGAGATACATTTCTGTCTAAATTTTTTGATTATAATTAATTTAATTCGAATTATTAAATTAATTTAATTAATTCGAATTTTCTTAATATTATTCTTAAAATTCTGAAAAGCTTGTGTCTTATTATTATTTTATAAAAAATGGCTCTCAATTTCCAAATTGTCGCGCATAATCAAGTTGGTTATTTCAATCCGGAAAAATGTGATGTTGAAAAATTTAAGCCTTGGATTAGATTTTTAAATGATCATTCGATTGTTAGCTCTCCTATTAAATCAAATGTGATTTTAAACGTCGATCTACTTAGACTGATTTGCACAACTTCTACTGTGGCCGATGATTCAAAATCTTTTTCATTCACCATCGCAAACACACAGTATGTAGTTGATGAAACAGTCGTCAATCATGCGTTAAATTTTCCACTAGACAATTTCTGTAATTTACCCTCTGAAAATGATATCACAAATTTTTTCAATGCTATTCACTATCAGGGGGTGATCAATTTAACCAAACTTTCTAAATCAAATTTGGTGTCTGAATGGGATATATTCTTCGATACACTTTCCAAAGTGTTTGCCAACTGCACAAAATCTAATTTTCATAACATTACTTCCACCCTGCAGTATATTGGTCTTGCGGTTGTTTTCAATCAAAGGATCAATTTTGGCAAACTACTTTTTCCCATTCTCTTGAGACGTCTAACTTCTGCTTTACATGATCATTCTACAAATCGTAGGGTATCATGTTACTATGCTCGTTTTCTTATGCTCATAGCAGATCATCTACTCACCCCTGAACACAAAGCACTTTTTGCTAACTCTGCTGTAACCGAACCCCCACAAGTTAGCAAAAAGATTTACACTCGCCAAGACACAACCTTCAAATTTATGCAAGTACCAGTACTTGTATCTGCTTTCATGGCCAATTATATTCCCTTGCCTATTTTTAATCTTCCCGGCCATGAACAACAACCTCAACCTCCAGTGGTTCAAGCCACCCAGGCTCTTCCATTACAGGTAGTAACTCCTCACTCTCTCTCTCACTCTCTTCCTACTTCTGTTAACAGACCCTCAGTGGTTGATAGGGCTGACCATGAAGTTGTAGAACCACAGCTTCAATCCCAGGTCATAGAGCCAAACACAGAGTCTCATTCTATCTCACCCTCTCCCCCACTGTCTAAAATGTTACCCAGAAGATTATTAGGAAGTAGTACAATGTCAAATATGAGTGAACCCTCAGCTCTGCCTCCTCCTAAGAAAAGAAAAACCTATTCTGAGGCATCTGAAAGCTCATCCTTGTCCTCCCAACAGGACATGGACTTTGAAATGGCCAATGAACAGTTACTAGAGGCATTCTCTCAACAGGATGCATCTATTGAAATTCGCCATCGGGCCATGGCATCTTGTACTGAGTCAAGCACAATTCCATTACTCACAATGGAACCATACACTTCCCCAGATAATACTCAGGACACCCAGCGAGGAGTGCACGTAGAGTCGGTTACAGTGCCTGCCATAGTTACGGCAGAAGAGCAGTCACATGCTTCAGAGGGAAAATCTGACTCTCCGCCATCTTTAATAGAGTCATTTTCTCCCCTCCCAGATCCAACAACTCTGGCTCCCTTATGGGACTCTCCACTCGCAGATTTATCTGGAGAAAGTGGAGGGCAACTCGGTCAATCTATCCCTGAAGCAATTCAGACATCTATTCCAAAAGATTTGATAGCATTGACTGAGGATCGGGACTCGCGAATTCCCATTGCACCACCACTGACCTCTCTTGAAGAGGCTAGGGTGATTTTTAATGCAGGTACACAAGAACAGCAATTGGAAGACTCCTCACGAGCAATCATATTGAGAGAAACACATGCACGTGAGATGAGTGAACCAAATACGAGTGAACTTCAGGTGAGAGCACACACAGACACTGATACTGTCAACCTGTTAGCTCAGATTGCTGCCCTGAAAGAAGAACTTGCTAAAAGTCAAGCTGAAGCTCAAGCATTCAAAGCACAAGTGGTTGAACGGTCTTCTTCTTCCACCTCTGTCGACAATCAGCTTGCAATCATAAGGAATGACATCTCAGATTTAAAGACTACTGTAATACCAAAGCTCAATTCTATTCAGGACACTCCAAATTTATCAGCTGATGACATATCCAACTTCTGCTCCCTACATACAAGAATGACTTCTCTTGAAGACCTCGTTGAGATGAATCATTCACTGGAAAACTCAAGATTTCTAAAGATAGAGACGGGCATGGAACATCTAAATGAAGGCATGAAGCACTTATATTACATGATCAAGAATTCTCATTGCCCTAATGAAGAACAAAGAGCTTATTTTGAAGGACCGTCTGGTGGAGGATCAGGCTCTGGAAGTGGTGGAGGTTTCAAAGGAAAGTCAGTAGAGGATCCCTCAACTAAGGGGGAGAAGAAAGGGAGTAGTTCCAAAGGGAAAGAAAAAGATACTTCTGCTGGAGATAAAGGAAAGGCTGATGATGCCTACTACAGTGGAGAACAGGATGACTTCGATATTTTTGACATTCCCACTGAACCAGTTCAGGAAGATAAAGATGGGTTATTTGAAGCTGAAGAAGAAAGTGATTTTGAAGATTGGGAAGAAGAAGATATAGTGGATCCTAGGTTTGAGAAAGAATTTCAGAAAGAGCAGTCAGAGATGCAAAGAAAAGAAGCTGAACTCAAGAAGGTCTCACAGATCATTGATAGGAGAAAAGACATACAAAGAACAGAAACTCTTCAAAAGCAACGTCTTCATGACATTAAAGCTCAAGAAAGGAGAAGAGATGTCAGACTGAAGATTGGTGGAAAGTGGGATGAAGCTAGGAGAGTACTCGATATGCCTCAGCTATGCACTAACAATGATAGGCAGTTCTTACATCTTCTTGACAAGCTGGAAATCTCAAATCCTAACAATGACATGTACATGAATGCTATCAAGACTGAAGTCTCAAGGATCACAGCTGCTTTTGATAGATCCCTAAATGAGATGAGCATTTTTGTATATTGTCAGAGTGAAGGATCATTCAAAGTGTCACTTCATCTATTTGAGAATCGTTCGTTGTCAGAGATTTGGGTTCTTTTAAACAAAGTGAAAAGAAGCTCAGAGTTGAATGAAGTTCTTCGGGAAAGGCTTAAAGAGTTTGCCAGCAGGGCTAGTCCTCAAGTGGTCAACAATCCTCATCAGGTGAGATTCTTTAAGTCTGATTGTCTTCAAATCTGTCAGCTAGATGTACAATCTCTTAAAGACTACTCAGCTAAGCATCTGGTCTGGATGGAACATCATTTGAGAACTGCTGGATATTCATCCATGTTGAAGACTCAAGCTGCTGACTTGATTCAAGCTTATTGTGAGAAGAATGTTAAAAGGTACAATCAACTCAAGAATAAGTTGAAGACAGTTGGAGTTCAACCAGTCAGACCTGCAAGCTTCACTTCAGAAAAGGATCGTGTTTTTGACAAGGAATTGCTTCAAGATTTAGAAGAAGGTGAAGTCAGAAGAGAAGACAACTAAAGTCAATTAGCTCAAAACTCAATGTAATATGATTAGAGCGTTATGAATCAAGATAGTCTAATGTAGTTATATGTTCAGGCTAGAGGAACATCTATCTTGTATTCACTTGTAAATTTCATTTGGAATCTGGAAAATGTTAAATATAATCCAGAACTTTTCTGCTATTTACTTTACATTACTGTTTATATCTTTTTCTTATTTGTTAGTTGAGTTATCCTCTAGGTATTTGTTGTTATTGTCTAACAAGCAAATAGGGGGAGATTGAAAGGCATATGTCATAGCCTACTCGTTTATTCGAGTATTTAACTCAACTCAAATAAGAATGTAATAAGTAAATAGTGGATCAAGCATCAGAGAGATCTCACAAAGTAACATCTGTCAAAGAATAAAGAAACATTGTTCATCTGCAGACTTGAAGATTCACTGGAAGAAGTTCAAGAATTTGATCATGCCTCAGTGATATAAATCAAAATCGTGGATTTAATCAAGTGACAGAGATCTCGTCAAGGTATCATTTATTACAAGGATTCAATCAGAACAACAAAGTCAAGACATGAAGAAACGTCACGAAAGTTAGTCACTCATGAACCAGACAGTACATCGAGTGTCAGCATTGAAGTGACGGAATTGATTCATAAGTCTCAGAGACTTTCAGAAGATTGTCAGAAGAAGGGATGCTGCTCAGGGATAGTATTAATTCTCTATTAATTAATTAAGTCATATAATCTAATTAAGAGAATAAATTATATCTGCAAGGATTAATTTATTGATTAATTGAATTAAATTGATTAATTAATTTAGAATTAATATTAAGGATTTTCAGAATGTTAATTGATTAAAATCTGTGATAATTCTAAAAAAAGACAACTGATTGTACTAGTATGACAATCGGTATGACAATTGATAGTCATACCGAATGTCTTGCTAATTCAGTTGATTGTATTGATAGAATTTTCAATTAGATTAAAATCAATTATGTATTCAGAAAAACAATTTCAATTGTACTACTATGACAATCGGTATGACAATCAATAGTCATACCGAAAGTCTTGCTAGTTCATTTTAATTGTCTTCCTAGCTCTAATAGATTGTCTCACCGAAAGTCCTTCAAGCTCAAATAGATTGTCACACCAGTTCAACAACTTCGGCTGTGATTGTTTAAAAGAAAGCAGAAGACAATATCAACACATAACTCAGCAAAAACAGAGCAGCACATACAGAACAAGAAAACACAGCAGAAAACAAAAGAAAATATTTCATCATTCATCTGCTTATTCAAGATCAAATATTCTAGTTTGTTAATGTTAAATCCAAACCACTAGAATTACTTATCTTGTTCTTGTATATCAATCTAGCGGATTAAAATCCCTAGAACTTAATCTCAAATCGCTTTTAGCATTTGATCTTTTAATTACAAAAATAGAAAAAGTTCATGTCGAATTTATTCTAAATTTGTAATAATTGATTTGAGATTAATCCCTTGTAATCGATACCGTAGTTGTAACACCTTTCAAGTTTAATAAAAGTTTTATTTAACTTGAATTTTGTTTCACAATTTTATTCCGCATTTTATTCGACGAAACGGTATTGTTTGCATTCAACCCCCCCTTCTACAAACAAATTGGGACCTAACAAAATGTCTTACCTTTGCATCCTTTGCATCCTTTGCAATAGATGAGATATCTTCAGCTGTATATTCACTTTTCTCCTTTGGTACAGTCTGTGCTGGCTGATCTGCAACTACAAAAGAGAGCTTGGTTGGCTTATGTGGTCCTCCATTGATTATGTCAAGGTATTCTGGATCTGTAGCTTCCAGAAACATAGACATCCTCACCTTCCATATGGGATACTCAGAAGGTTTCAGTATAAGAAGTCTCATATCGATTATGGATTTGAGTCTTTGGAGTTTCTTCAGTCTTGGTGGGCTTGGTTGGAGTTTGTGCTTCTTCAGACATGATTGTTTTTGGATCTTTACTGTATGTATGTTAACAGATTGCTCTGATACCACTTGTTAGGTCACACACACTGTAGAAGGGGGTTGAATACAGTGCTTACTACAATCAAATCGAATATAAGAACTCAACTAAATAACACAGATTTTATTCAACACAATAAACTCTGTTACAAAGAACTGTTCTCTCTCAGAGATGAACAAATTATCACGAGAGCTGCTAGGGTTACAATGAATAATAATCTCGATTAAGATAACACATATAGTGTAAACCCTATGTCTGTGTTTATATACTACACAGTTACAAGATAATCTTCTAATTGATATCGAATATAATTCTGCTTCCTAATATATATCAATCAGTTATCTTTTCTTCCAAGTATTCTATTCCTTATAGAATTCTTCTTATTCATGCATATCTCCTCTTGTTTCAGTCTCGATCTTCTTTCCTTTCAATGAACCGCCTTCCTTATCTGAAAGTCTTCTTAAGTCCTGATATTATCTCCTGATAAATATCTCCTGATAACTTAAGTTCTGACAACTTAAGTTCTGATATCTTAAGTCCTAACTTCAGTATAAGTACTGATTTCCAGTGAAGTACTAATTTGTCATGTTAAGTAAGATCTGAAAACTAAACACAAATCATATTAGACATGACAACACAAATATATCTTACATTTTAAGATATTCATTTTCATGCTTAACTTATTCTAGGCTCACAAGCTTCAGCTCTAGTTTTTATTTCTCAATTTCCAATTTATCATTTATTTTTGATAATCTATTCAATTTCTTAGTGGTCTCCAACATGCTTGTGTGAATATGAAACATTTTCATACTCATCTTTTCAGTAGTATCCTTATATTGTGAGACATTCAAATCAATGGTGGTTAGGATAGTTTCCATATTCTTCATTGTCATCTTTATCATTTCTGTCATCCTAACTCTTTCCCTCAGCAACATTAGCTTTTTCATGTTGCTTCTTCAGAAGTGCTTCATACTTATCCTCAAGCTCCAAGTATGCCTTATCTGTCTTCACTTTCTTTGGCTTTCTGCATTATGTGGCAAATTGGCCAAGCTCATTATAGTTATAACACCTAATCTTAGATATGTCCACATATCCTGACTTATAACCACCTCTTCCAGTTGCACTTGTCTGAGTTTTTCCCTTTCAATTATTGTTGTGGGATGTTTGGCCTTTACACTTGAAATACCTGGGCTTTTTTACTCTTATGTTTGAGAATTTTCTTTCCATGTAGGCCATTGACTGATTCATTTCATCCAATTCATCAAGAGTATAATACTCATCCTCTTCCAACCCTAAAATGACTTATTTTTTAGGGTTTTTTTTCTTCTGCTCAATAGGTTGCACAACTTAAATCTAAGATTCAGTTTTATTGTTAATTATTTTCTGATTATTAGCTATCAATGCACTTCACACATCCACAACATGTCCTTGAATCATCTTTATTGATTTTCTCCGCATCATCTCCAGTTCATAGGTTTTAAGAATACCATATAAAACCTTCAAAGTTATTCTCTTAAGATATCTTTCTTATCTTATTGCAGAGATCTTTTGTTCCAAATGGTCAGGAAGAGGGGCAAGAACTTCAGGTTGACCTACTCGGCCTCATAGAACTTGTCATGCAGCTGCAAGTCACACTACGCCATATATGGCCTAACTAAACATTTGAGTAGGGGTGTTACCTTAGATTATGTTACTATAGATGTGAAATTTTCACCCTATCACAACACCTACACTATACGGGTTACTAAAGTTATGGGATTATGTTACCATAGGCAACTCAGGTGTTAAGTAGAGCTAACATGATATAATGTGTTGTTATAGACTATGAATAAAAGAAAGTTTAAATTTAAACCAAAAATAAAATTTGTTTTTATAATTTTTTGATTTCGGTAAATAATTCATGGATTTGTCTTGGAAAGTAATATTATATCAAATAATTGACTTATGAACATTTTATAACAAGTATAATAGTTTATTTAAATATAAAATTATTTATTAATTATTTTGATAAATTTAAATAATTTTGATTATAAAATTACTTCTTTAATTATTTATTCTCAACTAATTAAAAAGCCTCTAACATCTTTATATTTTTACAAACTAATTAGTAGTTTCATTGTAATAATTATAATGTGAAGAATTAAAAAGATTAAAAATATTTGAATAAAAATAAATAAAATAGTGATAAATTAAATAAGGTGGGCTGGGTGGAAAAAATATAATTTAGATAAAATAATTCAATGATTTGCCATAGAATGTAAAAGTATATCAAATAATTGATTTCTTTACCTTTTATAACCATTAAAATAGTTTTTTAAATATAAAATTAAAAAGATTAATAATGAACCTAACTAATTTTATAAATTTAGATTAAAATGTATAAATTCGTAAATTAAAGCATGTAATAGCTTTATATTTTCTACAAATTATAAATTTATAATTATTGTAATTATTATAATATTCATATTTGGAAATGATTATAATATTTGGGAAAAAATAATAATGTAAAATTAAACGGGTCGGGCTAGTAAGATTTAGATTGGGTATGGGCGGCCAAATTTTCAACAGAGTCGGAAATAAATTTTTCTGATAAAAACGAAAGGGGGAATTGTTTAAGGTCAATTATGTTTCTCCTCTCTTCCTCTTCCTTTCTCTTCAAACTGCCATATCTCCTTAAATACGCATTCAAATATTATGTTCTATAGCTCTTTGGAAAGGTATTGAGTTGACCTACAACTCATGTTCACAAGTATCGTCCAAATAAGCAATGTGAGACCCTAATTTGTGCAGTTCTTTATCGGACTTTTAGAAACTTTAAAATCTAACTTTGTCTTTTCTTGATTATTTGTGAGATCCAAGCTTGTATAAGGATTGATCAAGGTTTTAAGGCTTCCTAGAAAATTTCCCGTCAAAAATCAAGATATAAAACTTATGGACCTTTAAGTACTAAGTTTGTTTGCTTGAATTTTGGGATGGTTTGGATGGATGATTAGTAGTTTGAATGTTGAAGCATGAATTGAACTTTGTTTGATTAAGTAGTTTGGTTGAATTTGGAGCTAGTATAATTTTGGGTTGGATTTATATTCTTGAGCTTGTTTTGGCTAAGATCAATATCCTAGGTTTGAATCTTGAAGTTGTGGATGGATTGTAGTTGAAAGGGGTTGATTTGGAGTAGTAAAAAATATTGGAAATCACTAAGTTCTAGCCATCGTAATGCCCGATTTTCCTTAACTATTTTTGTGCTTAACTTTAGGACCCGTGAACTCACTGTAAGATTCTGACCTTTTCCATTTTTAGATATTTCATGTTACGAGCTTTGTTTTAATATGTGGTTCGCTTGGATCGGATGTACGGTTTAGGAGAAACGACCGTTTTAAGTAACGGCGTTCCGCGAATAAACCTTTACCCCTCGCTTAACTTTGAGACCTTGTTTAAGTCCCTTAAAGACTAATTGGATTACGAAACAATTACATAAGGTGGATTAGGCAGTTTGTAAAGTACTGGCGAAAGAGTCGCCTTAAAATGTTTAACGGTTAATTTAATAAAAATGGTGGAACCGGGGGTACTCGAGCGACATGTGTAAATCGTTAAGCGCAAAAGCGAACGTTATGGTCTAAATGGACAAAGTATAGTTTCTTAAGCGACCATGATTTAATTCCGTCTTATGTTGTTGTTCATAGGTTAATGGACCCACTCTAAGCTTAAGTCTACCCCGGAATACTCAGACAAGTTTTCTACCCGTATAACTGTTGTTGTGATGTATATATGTATATGCATTATCTTATGATAAGTGCATGATTGTTATTAGAAAATATTTCGATATATTGGAGCATGTTGATATGATATATATATATATGCATTCCTGTTTTGTAATCTTGATATCTTGTTATCGATTCAATTGTTTATAAACTGCATAATACCTATGCTAGAGATATGCATGATTTGCGTATACCCTTAGTATAGGGGACCCAAAGGTTAACATTTTTCTAAACCGGGAGGCGATGTTCCCGAGTATATTATATATAAAGGCTAGAGCGGATCCCAAAACTCGCTTTTAAATTTAAGATCTTCCTTTCGAAGGGGACTTCAATACTCGCTCAAAAATCTAAGGGGTCGGGCTCTGTGGTGTATTTTTTATCCGCAACAAGGTTGCTGTTTTGAGAAAACAATTTGATTACTTTCCCAACATTCGGGAAGTAAGTCCATCTAATTGAGTCGGCATAAGCGACAGGCCGGGGTACGGTCTATCAAGGTGTAAGAGGCTGGGTGACAGTCCATCAACGCATGAGCAACCGGGTAACTGTCTAGCGCGAGGTCCTAATACGGCCAAGGTGATGACCGGCGAGAAATTCATCCATCTACTAGTAGAAAAGGTTACTTAATGGGTATATTTTCCTGATCAGCAAAATATCGGGTTTATACCAAAGTTTTATTCTTTCCAAATTTATTGGGTATTACAACTCTGTTTATACTTTTCATGACAGAGGTTTTCAAAGAGTGTATGAGATATATATATAGGTGTGTATATATATCAGGACTTAATGAAGTATCTCGTAACTTCATTTCTTTCAAAGGATATTTCAAAGATTGAATCTAGTCAAGTCTTATCTTGTAGTCTAATCTATGTGATGAACTTTTGAAACTGATTATAGCTTGAACGAAGGTAGTTTAAGTAGTATTTGAAAAAGATATAAGTATATGGGAGTATCTTGTGACTTCATCTTTTCAACCTATATCTTGTAAATGATTATCTTATGCATGACAAAGATTTTCAGAAAAATGTTGAGACAAGGTTAGATATATGAGATCACCTTGCAACGATATTTTTTTACAGTTATAAACTGGAACTCTGTGTATATTATGCATGGTAGAGGATTTTAAAGATTTTGAAAAGTATATATACATATATACTGATTATTTTGCGACTTGGTCGCCTTAAGATATCAAACTTTGTTCAATTCTGGTTGACCAAGATTTTCATGAGAACTATGAGAATGCTTATATATTATTAATTATTATACATATTATTTCAGTGTGCTTGTTGCTCACCCTTGCTTTCTTCTTTCATCACACAACAACAGATAAACAAGATGAACAGGACCAAGCTCCCAATTCGCGAGCAGATAGCAACGTTCCGCAGTTTCCTGTAGGCATTGATGCCGTTGTAGCTGAGGTAGGAACTACCAATAGGCTAGGCTTTCAACTTTTGATGTACCAGACTTATATACATTTATGTATTGTAATAATGGCAAAGAATATATAAATTTATTCAGAAACCCCTTTTGAGGTATAATGGCTTATAATTGTGGAATAAAATGACTTGTGTTATTTTTGGTATTCATCTCTGAGAATATAACTTGTGGTGTGTGTGTTTATATTGTGGGGTCACAGTACACAGTAATTGGTTGTTTACTAAGATTAAGCATCATTAATGGTAATGAAACTCATGAAAATCCAGATCCCCGACCCCGGATTTGAGGGTGTTACATCCATCATAGGCTCTTTTGCGAGAGAAGCCTTTGAGGCGGATGGAGTAGCATGGCGATCATCTTCTTGTTGGGATCCGTGGCACAAACGCAGCGGAAAAATCAAAAATAAATATGAAAAACGAAACCCCAAACGCAGGATCCATGCAAAACAAGACATTTAATTCGGAGATTAGATGTTTACCTTATATAAATCTTTCTTTATGATTGTAATGAAAGTTCTGATCTTGATGAATCACAGCAGCCCTCCTTGCGAAGATCTGCTCTCCAAGGTATCCACATGAACGTCCGATCGTCCAATGATCACCGGAGCCGGTACTAGCCGATTTTGGTTGCCTCTTTCTCTCTCTCTTTCTCTCTAGCCTCTCTAAGATGTATAGCTGCTAGGTTTTCTCAAAAACACAATTTGACTTCTAACCCTAAAAATATACATCTTAATGTATATATAAGGGAGAAAGGATTAAGTCCTAACCCAAAACTTAATGGGCTTCAGAAAACAACCCATTCTAATTTCGGGTTTTATTTATTACAGTTAAATTCGAATTGTAATATAATTAATCAAGTTTCACTTAAATAATTAAATAATTAAATTAGAATTAATAATAATAAAATATTTAAATTCATAAGTTAAATAAAACTCCATTTTAAACATTCTTTGTGTGTGACCCTTTAGGTTATGATTACGTTTGCAATAATTTAATTTTCTAATAATAAAATTATAAAGAGTGAGTGGCATCTAGTAATACATCATTGCTACCCAAGTAATAATAATAATTGGTGATTTAATTAAACCTTCCGTGAATAATGTATTATGTAATATAATCCCTTTAGCCTTATATTATAGATCAAACTTGAGGCATGCATTGAGTCATCCCCTGTTAAAGTTTAATCCTTGTTTCCTTGATCAATGAGTAAACTATTAAACAAATCGGTATTTGAGCTTGACCATGCATTTTACAGTCTTACTCAATCAAGAGGCCATTAGTTTCACTTCTTTAATATATTAGGGCTAAATCTCATCTATATCATTCTATTTCTCATATGATTCATAATATACCCCATGTCTACTTTTATTATTACCCGGTCAAGGATAACTTTTAATAGTATCAAAGTATATTAATTCTCGTATAGAAATATAATGACTTCAGGTCTAAGGACCAATACATCATTATCACTGTGAGATTAACTTATGACACTGTAAACATGTAGTATCTCACAACGGGTCAATCCAGCACCATATATCTAATATATGTGCCTCTGTTTTGACTTTAGTATCACCATACCTATGATCAATGGGATGTGATTGTCAGTCAACAAACACACTAGTCTTAACGTATTTATTATCGTCCATTAACAATAATACTTGACTAGGGACCTTTAGGAATATCAATACTATTCTCATAATCTCATTTCTAAGTCACGTACTTAGAGATATAGATTTACAAATCATATTTCAACGACATTTATTAATCTAATATTTTATGGAAGAAAATAAAGATATAATAAATTACTAAAGAATAATTCATAGAATCATAATTAATAATCCAAATCTCGTAATATAAACATAATAGTGTTGTCTGTAGGACACATACACTAACAATCTCCCACTTGCACTAGAGCCAATCACCCATGTATCTAATACCCATGGAACTAGTATGACCTTCGTTCTTTTGCTGCGACAAAGCCTTTGTTAGGTCACACTTTCATTGTAGAGGGGGTGAATACAGTGTTTATTACAATCAAATCAAACTTCAAGAACTTATGTAACAGAAAACAAACTTTATTGAAACAATAAACTCTGTTACAATCTGGAACTGTTATCTCTCAGTGATGAACAAAATATCACGAGAGCTGCTAGGGTTACAGTAAATAATATTCTCGATAATGGTAATACTTCTAGTGTAAACCCTATGTCTGTGTTTATATATTACACAGTTACAAGATAATCGCTAATTGATATGGAATATAATTCTGCTTCCTAATATATATCAATCAGATATCTTTTATTCCAAGTATTCCATTCTTTATGGAATTCCTTCTTCATGCATATCTCTTCTTATGTTTATCTTGATCTTCTTAACTTTAATCAGCTGCTGTCCTTATCTGATCGTCCTTCAGCACTTAAGTTCTGATATCTATCTCCTGATGCTTATCTCCTGATAACATAAGTACTGATATCCCTTAAGTCCTGACTTCCAGTATAAGTACTGATCAACAGTTAAGTACTGATTTGTCCTGTTCAAATAAGATCTGAAATCTAAACATAAAACATATTAGCCATGACATTATCAAATATATCTAACAATCTCCCCCAACTTGTAAATTAGCAAAATATACAAGTTTAACAGATATTTGATGATGTCAAAAACATTAAGTATAAATGCATGAGAATTAGACAAGATAACTACAACTTACAGTCCTTAAAGCTTTTACCAATTCAACTTCTGATAACAACTTTAGTCTGTATACCCATCAGAATTTAAGCAGTTGTAGATCTTCGACTTGGCTTCATCATTTTCTGATCTCTCTGATGTCAGGAGTTGTTCTGAGATAATTCTTCAACAAACATTTCTCAGCATATCTGAGTTCATCAATCATTCTCCGTTTGACATCTTTAAGCTCTGCAGTATCTTCACCAGTTTGAAATATTGCGGCTCTAAGATCATTAATCTTTGCTTTTCTCAACTCCTGATCTAGTCTTATGACATAGGCTTTGTCAGACTCTAGATTAAACTCAAGCCCCTTAATACCAAGATATGTTCTGATCTGTGCAGTATTAGGCTTCATATCAACAATATCACCATTGTGATTTCTGTACTTTGGAACATATATGCTGTCAGACTTAACAGAATAAAGTCTTTTCTGTCTCTGAATCTGTTCTTTCAAATAGTTTACAGCAGTCCCTGTCAATCTGTCATCCACTTGAAGTAAGAATAATACATGCTCCAATTCTTCAAAATACTTCAATGGAATGGCATTTTGTCTTATATGATATACCCTACCATCTGTCATGAAATACAACAAGATGTGTTCCTTCAAGTAGGTATGGTAAACCATTTGTACAGATTCCAGTTGATTCAATCTTTCAGGAGTTGCTCCAATACCTGGTTCACTCAAGGAAGTTGGATCATTGGTAGTGTTGTGTACTCTTCTTTCATCAGCACTTCCCAATCCAGTTTTATCTCTTGCTTCCTTTCCAGTAACTACTCTAGCTTCAAAACGACTTGCAGTTGTCTTCAAAGATTGAGTTTGTTTTGCCTTAGTGAATCCTGGTAGGAGTGTTTTTGATCTTCCTTCTGATATCAAGTTAACTTGAGCTGTGTCAGAGGTTACTTGCTTCTTTTGAATATCAGAACTTTTAATTTCTTGACTCTGAACAACTTGAGCTGTGTCAGAGGTTGTTTTAAGAACTTTTCTTGAAGTCAGAGCAAGATTATCTTCTTTATCAGTAATTTCTTCATCAACAGGAGGTACATAAACTTTAACAGGTTCACCAACCTTTTCTTTACCCTTGGATCTTGGATCTATCTTTGGTTGTGATTTAGCAAATGTTGCTTCAGTTTGTGCCTTTTCTTTAATCACAATACCTTTCAGTTTTGGAAGTGACTTTTTACCAGAAGCTTTAGATTTAGATGTGGCTTTCTTTGATTTAAGTCTAGCTTCTTCTTCCTTTAAACTTTCCAAGTCCATTCCTGGATTTTCTTGAAGAAATAACTGTCTTGACATTTCTTCATCAAGATCTAGAAGTTCATCAGAATTTATTCTTTTACCAGTATCAGAACTTATTCTCTTCCCAGTATCAGAACTTATCCTGTGACTTACAATTTCAGCATTTCTTGATGAGAATCTTTTACCTTGACTATGACCTCTACCCATTCCAGAGTTTCCTTGGTCATCTTTTTCATCATCCTTTCCTTGCAGTGTCTTGTCATCCTTGCATTTGGACTTAATTACTTTCTCCCCCTTTTTGGCATCAGCAGGAAGTAGAAGAGAGATAAGCAATTCCACTGAAGATTGGATTTCAGTCAATTGTGATTGCTGAGAAGCTTGATTTTGCAGAATTTGATCAATCTGTGCTTGTTGACGATCTTGAGTCTTCTCAATATAAGCAATCCTGTCAATAGAAGGTTGAAAGAACTTTTTCTTATCAAGTTTCCAAACTTGTTCCTGCTTGATAAAGTTCTCCTGAATCTTGTGTATTTCTGCATGAGTGGTTGAATGAAGACCTTGTAGATGTTTAGTACTCAATGCAGTGACACGAAGCTGGGTTTTGAAATCATCAAAATTTAACATTTCATCAGCTTTAGTCAAGTGCTCAGTAAGATGTAACGCAGATGGAATACATGAAACTGAGTTCCATTCCTTAGTCCACTCCTGACCTGCAGGAGTTTCACTCCAAGGCACTGGTGGTTCCTCTGTAACAAACTTCTTTACTAGTTCAGACTTAGAAAGAAGAATATGTCCTGAAGGACCTGCTGCAGCAGTATCTGCAGTTGGAACAGCATCACCAGTATCTCCAGCATGTGCAGCATCAGAACTTATAGAATTAGTATCATCTGATATAATAGCAGTGTGAGTAGCAATGGAGGCTTCAGCATCCTCTAGTTGCTGAGCTGATGCTAAGTTCTGATCAACAGCCATATCCTGATGCTCACCTAAAGTCTGATCATCAGTGTCTAGATGCAGAGAAGGTGACTTAGATAATTCCGGAGTTTGAATAGCATCAGGAACAGGTGTTGGCAAAAGATTTGTTGCTGTTGGAGCTTCTAAGAGAATTACTCCAGGCACAACTAAGTGTTGATCAGCATTATCAGCACTTGTGCCTTGATTACCAAGAGACACAGAAGGGGAATTAGCCTTGTCAGATACTGTTTCCTGAGATGGAGTGGATAGAGAAGAAGTAACTGGAGCACATTCTTTTTCTTGTGAGATCAGAGATTCCTGATCCCCTTCCTTAGCTGCTTCCTCCTCATCATCTGAAACTGGCCTTTGTGCCCTCTGTTTCTTGTATTTCTTGTTTGATTTGGATTCTTTTGGAGTTTCAGGAACAGTCATTCGTCTAAGCCTTTTGAGAAGCTTAGAACCCCCAATATCAGAATCCTTCTGAGAAGTTGCTTTCTCGGATTCATTTACCACAGGTTCTGAAGAAAGAATCTGTTCTTCAGAATCTGATTCATCTCTCAAAGTAATCCTTCTCTTCTTCTGAGGTGTTTGAGAAACAGTCTTTGTTCTCTTTGGCTTAGAAGATGTAGGCTTCACCATAGACTATTAATCTTCCACTTCAACATATTCTAAATTAATTTGAGACTGTTACCTAATTTTATTCACAGATAAGTCAAGTAAAGTGTTAGACTGAAAAATCAGAACTTAGACCTATACCAGAACTTAACAGTCATCAGAATATAATATCTTTACTCGAAAAAGGAATATCTATCTTAGTAAGTTTTCATACAAGTTCTGAGTTATAGTCTTCAGAACTTAATCATCAGAACATGTAACTAGACCTTGTCCTCAGAATTTGTGCAAAGTGACACAGTGACTGTTTATCTAAAATAACAGAGACCACCACAAAAATTTCATCATTCATATGGAGTGATTTGTGTGTGCATTAAGCTAAATAACCAATAAAGAGTAAAGTCTGATTTACTTCAGTACATCTTAAAAATAAGTCATAATTAAAATTTTGCTAAAGAGCTGTCATTATCCTGAAACTTACTGATAAATAAGTTCATGCATGAGTCCACCTCAACTGTTTTTGTGCTAATTTTATGCATCTTTTTAAATTCTATTTTACAGTGGCTTCTCAGTGTAAGTGAGTTACGACTGCTTATCAGAATTTATGCAATTATCAGAGTATTTCTCCAGTAATCATAGAGTGTGAAAAGTCACCAAGAAAATATTTTGCTTTTCTAATGCATATTTACTTAATACCAGCTATGCACTTGGGTCGTCCCATTCACATTTTTACTCTAGATCTCAAAGGAGTACCTGATATGCTTCTTTGATTCTTTTTCTTCTTCTTTTGATAAGTGAGGTTTATCAGCACTTAGTACATTCAGCAGTTTTACTAGAATCAGAACTTAACAGATGAGTAGCATTATTCTAATTTGTGACTTAGTAATAAGATGAATAAAGTAAACTAAACTAAGCTCAAGTATCAGAATTTGCTTGTGTCATGAGATTTCCACAGAAATAATTACTTCTTTCATGGGATCATTTGTTCATTGAAGACTAGTAGGTCAGTATCTAGCACAATTATCCTCATAGGATTGAACAATTACTTAAACAGACATATCACTTATTAGAGTTAAGAGATATATATCAGACAACAGTCAGTACTTAAAGACATTTATCAATTTAGCATAGAATTCACAAAAAGAGTAATTCTGTAAATACTGATCATATAGTCTGATAACACATAACAAGTTTAAGCAGATTTAGAGAAAAAAAACCTGAAATCATTCCAAGTTCATTTACCAATCTTGTAAAGGTAGCTTCACACAGTGGTTTTGTGAAGATATCTGCTACTTGTTGATCTGTGGGAACAAAATGCAATTCCACTGTACCTTCATCCATATGTTCCCTGATGAAATGGTACCTGATGCTGATGTGCTTTGTCATCGAGTGTTGAACTGGATTACCTGTCATAGCAATAGCACTTTGATTATCACAGTAAATAGGGATTTTGAAATATGTTAACCCATAATCCAGTAACTGATTCTTCATCCAAAGAATCTGTGCACAACAGCTTCCTGCAGCAATATACTCTGCTTCTGCAGTTGATGTGGAAATTGACTTTTATTTCTTGCTATACCAAGAAACCAATCTGCCTCCAAGAAATTGGCAGCTTCCACTTATGCTTTTCCTGTCAATTTTGCAACCTGCAAAATCTGCATCTGAGTAACCTATTAATTTGAAATCTGATTCTCTAGGATACCATAATCCTAGATTAGCGGTTCCTTTAAGATACTTAAAGATTCTCTTTACAGCTGTTAAGTGAGGTTCTCTTGGGTCTGCTTGAAATCTTGCACAAAGACAGGTAGCAAACATGATATCTGGTCTACTAGCAGTTAGATAAAGAAGTGAGCCAATCATACCTCTGTAATCAGTAATATCTACTGATTTACCGGTATCCTTATCCAGTTTTGTTGAAGTGGCCATGGGAGTGGATGCACTTGAACAATCCTGCATTCCAAATTTCTTCAACAAGTTTCTGGTGTACTTAGATTGACAAATAAAAGTGCCTTCTTCACTCTGCTTGACTTGAAGGCCCAGAAAATAACTAAGTTCTCTCATCATACTCATCTGATATCTTGACTGCATTAGTTTGGCAAACTTTTTGCAAAGTTTGTCATTTGGAGACCCAAAAATGATATCATCAACATAAATCTGGACCAAAAGTAAGTCCCTGCCATGGTTGAGATAGAACAGTGTTTTGTCAATAGTTCCTCTGTTGAATCCACTTTCCAGAAGAAACTGAGCTAAAGTCTCATACCATGCTCTAGGAGCTTGCTTAAGTCCATAAAGTGCTTTATCAAGCCTGTAGACATAATCTGGATGTTTGGAATCTACAAAGCCTGGAGGTTGTTCAACATATACTTCCTCCTCCAATTCTCCATTGAGAAAAGCACTTTTCACATCCATTTGAAAGACAGTAAACTTTTTGTGAGCAGCATAAGCCATGAATATCCTGATGGCTTCTAACCTAGCAACTGGTGCAAATGTTTCATCATAGTCAATTCCTTCATGTTGAGAATATCCTTTTGCAACTAGCCTTGCCTTGTTCCTTGTAATTATGCCATCACTATCAGTTTTATTTCTGAATACCCATTTTGTACCAACAACAGATCTATTCTTAGGTCTTGGCACTAAGGTCCAGACTTTGTTTCTTTCAAATTCATTCAACTCTTCCTGCATTGCTTGCACCCAATCAGCATCTTGAAGAGCTTCTTCCACTTTCTTTGGCTCAGACTGAGAGAGAAAAGAATTGTAAAGACATTCATTAGAAGTACCTGTTCTAGTTCTGACACCTGCATCAGGATTTCCAATTATCAAATCAGGTGTATGTGATTTTGTCCACTTCCTTGCAGATGGAAGGTTTTCTCTAGAACTGGATGCTCCCCCATGATTCATGCTGTCTTCGTTTTCATTTTCTGATGCTCCCCCTGAAACTATGCTCTCTAAGTTGGATTCTTCAGCATTTAGATTTTGAGCACTATCAGTACTTGGCTTATCAGAACTTGACGAATCAGAACTTGAAGAGCCAGATGTGTGTTCTGATGCTTCTTGAGATGTGATAATATCTTGAGTATGCTCCCCCTGCATTGGTGCATCTTCCTTTGACGTAGTCACCACAGTTTCAATAACATCAGAGTTTAATCCATCAGAGTTTACAGTATTAGAACTTAGACTGTCAGGATTTAAGGTATCAGAATATGAATCTTCATTTTCAAATCTCAGCTGATCATGATCAATGCAATCTTCAAGTCCAGTGATCTTCTTGTCATCAAAAGAGACATTGATAGATTCCATGACCACTTTTGTTCTCAAATTATAGACTCTGAAGGCTTTTGTGGAAAGTGGATATCCAACAAAGATTCCCTCATCAGCTTTTAGATCAAACTTGGATAGCTGTTCAGGATGAGTCTTGAGAACAAAACACTTACATCCAAATACATGAAAGTATTTCAGATTTGGCTTCTTGTTCTTCACCATCTCATATGGTGTTTCTCCATGCTTGTTAATGAGTGTTGCATTTTGAGTAAAACAAGCAGTCTGCACAGCTTCAGCCCAGAAATAGGTTGGAAGCTTTGCTTCTTCAAGCATTGTTCGTGCAGCTTCAATGAGAGTTCTATTCTTCCTTTCAACAACTCCATTTTGCTGTGGAGTTCCAGGAGCAGAAAATTCCTGCTTTATTCCATGATTTTTGCAGAACTCTTCCATTATCAGATTCTTGAATTCAGTGCCATTATCACTCCTCAAAATTTTCACAGAATCTTTGATCAATTTATCCAGACGTTTGACATGATCAATCAAGATAGATGCAGTTTCACTTTTTGTGTGCAAGAAATACACCCATGTGTATCTGGTGAACTCATCTACTATGACCAACGCATATTTCTTCTTTGCAATAGACATGACATTCACTAGACCAAATAGATCAACATGAAGTAGATAATAAGGCTCAAGAATCGATGATTCAGTCTTGCTCTTGAATGAAGATTTTCTTTGTTTGGCCTTCTGACATGAATCACAAAGACCATCAGGAGCAAACACTGATTTTGGCAGTCCTCTCACAAGATCCTTCTTGATTAGCTCATTTATCTTGTTGAAATTTAAATGAGAGAGTTTCTTGTGCCAATTCCAGCTTTCTTCAATTGAGGCTCTACTCATCAAACAGATTGCAGAACCATCAGAACTTGTTGAAAGCTTAGCTTCATAAATGTTACCACGCCTGAATCCCTTCAGAACAACTCTTCCTTTAGATTTACTAACTATTTCACAATGTTCTGCAAAGAAATCAACATGATAACCTCTGTCACAGATTTGACTTATACTCAGTAGGTTGTGTTTAAATCCTGAGACCAGAGCTACATCTTTAATGATGACATTCCCAAGATTGATATTGCCATATCCCAAAGTTTTTCCAATGTTGCCATCTCCATAAGAAACACTTGGGCCAGCTTTCTCCACAAAGTCTGATAGCAGGGCCTTATTTCCAGTCATATGTCCTGAACATCCACTGTCCAGAACTAAAATATTTTTCCTATTGCCCTGCAATCAAAAAGACCACTAATTATTAGTTTTAAGGACCCAGACTTGCTTGGATCCTTTGGCCTTTTTAGGTTTGTTAACATTTGCAGCAGATTTAGCATCAGATTTTATGTTAACAGTTTTCTTATCAGAACTTATACTACCAGACTTTGAATCAGAACTTACACTAGAAGGAACAACAGAAACTTTCTTTAAAGAAGGTTTTATTTGATAATAATCATAGTACAAACTATGATATTCCTTACAAGTATAAATGGAATGCCATAAACTACCACAATGAAAACAAGGATTTTGTGGTTTGTATCTAACAGACTGACTCTTAACTCCTGATTTTGAAGTTAAGGAGTTAATATTCTTATTCTTCCTGCAAAAAGAAGCCAGATGGTTAGAACTTCCACAGTTATGACATGCTTTCCTAGGAGCATCAGGAACAGATTTATAGTTATTGCTTTTATTCACACCTTCCTTTCCATTCCTGTTTTTCCTAGGTGATTTTACCTTGTTTGCATTCTTAACATCTTTCAGCTTATGCTTAAGCTGCTTCTTTTTCATTAAGCCTATGTTAACTTCAGCTGTCTTTTCCTGTTTTAGTTTGTCAGAAGCTAATTCCTTTTTAACTTCTGATTTCTCATTTTCAGATTTTTCAGTTACAAACTTAACAGGTTTTAACTTCGGCTTTTGCTTATCAACAGGCTTAATTTCTACAGTTCCTTTTTCATTTTTATTTTCTCCATAACCTAAGCCCTCTTTCCAGTTTCCACTGCTTAGCAAATTTTGAGTTGTTTTGCCAGAGTTAGTCCAAGTCCTAATAATCTCTCTCTCCTTTTCTAACTCAATTTTTAGAGATTCATTCATTTTTAGCACTTCATCCCTAACATAAAAAGCATCATCTCTATCCTTCTGAGTTTGATGGAACATGACTAACTCTTTTTCTAAGAAATCATTTCTTTTCCTAAAAGCAAGATTTTCAGAAGTTAATCTTTCACATGTTAAAGTTTGATCTCTATAACTAACAAACATGGTTTTAAGATATCTTCTCAACTCATTAATATCATCAGTATGAAAAGCATAAGTAGTCTGAGGTACCTTTATTTCAGCAGCTTCAGAACTGCTCTCAGAACTTGATTTATCAGCATTTGCCATCAATGCATAGTTCTCCTCACTTTCAGAGTCTGAGGTGTCTGTCCAGCTTTTCTGCTTTGTGACAAGAGCTTTGCCTTTGTCACTCTTGGTCTTCTTGCAATTAGGAGATATGTGGCCTTTCTCACCACAATTATAACATTTAACATTGGCGTAATCTCCTCTGTCAGACTTTCCTCCTCTTCCTTCAGATCTTCTGAAATTCTTCTTATCAGAACTTATGCCTTTCCTGGAAAACTTCTTTCCCTTCCTGAACTTCCTGTATGCAATCTTTGTGATTCCTTTCACCATAAGAGCACACAGCTTCATCATCTCCTCATCAGCATCAGTTTCAGGAAAGCTTTCAGAATCTGAGTCATCATCACTCTCAGAACTTGATGACTCAGTATCAGACTTTATGAAAAGAGCTTTACCCTTGTCTTTCTTTGAGGAAGGTGCTTTGGGGGATTCCTCTTCAGCCTTGAGAGCAACTGTCCTTGACTTTCCTCCTTTCCTCTTGCTTCTTTGTTCCATCTCAAGTTCATGAGTCTTGAGCATTCCATAGATTTCATCAAGAGTTGTTTCATCAAGATTGTAGTTGTCTCTTATTGTTGTTGCCTTCAAATCCCAGCATTCAGGAAGAGCTAACAGGAATTTTAGGTTGGTATCTTCAAGATCATACTCTTTATCAACCAATGACAAATCATTCAAAAGTTTGACAAATCTATCATATAAATCATTCAATGACTCATTAGATTTTGAGTCAAAATGTTCATACTCTTGAGTGAGTATTGTCTTCCTGTTCTTCTTAACTGTTTCAGTTCCTTGACACCTTGTCTCCAGTGCATCCCATATCTCCTTGGCAGTCTTGCAGTTGATTACCCTGTTTGACATTACATTATCAATGGCACTATGCAGTAAGTGTCGTACCTTGGCATCCTTAGCAATAGATGCTATATCTTCAGCAGTGTAATCACTCTTTTCCTTTGGTACAGTCTTTGCTGCTTCACCTGCAACTACAACAGCGAGCTTGGTAGGTTTGTGAGGCCCTTCCTTGATTCTATCAAGATATTCTGGATCTTTTGCTTCCAGAAACATGGTCATCCTTACCTTCCATGTGGGATATTCAGATGGTCTCAATATGGGAACTTTGATAGTCTCATATCGACTCTGAATTGATGTCTTTGATGATTCCTCAGTTTTGGTAGGCTTAGTTGGAGTTTCTGTGTCAGACATGATTGTGTTTGGATCTTTAACTGTATGTATGTTAACAGAAGGCTCTGATACCACTTGTTAGGTCACACTTTCACTGTAGAGGGGGTGAATATAGTGTTTATTACAATCAAATCAAACTTCAAGAACTTATGTAACAGAAAACAAACTTTATTGAAATAATAAACTCTGTTACAATCTGGAACTGTTATCTCTCAGTGATGAACAAAATATCACGAGAGCTGCTAGGGTTACAGTAAATAATATTCTCGATAATGATAACACTTCTAGTGTAAACCCTATGTCTGTGTTTATATATTACACAGTTACAAGATAATCGCTAATTGATATGGAATATAATTCTGTTTCCTAATATATATCAATCAGATATCTTTTATTCCAAGTATTCCATTCTTTATGGAATTCCTTCTTCATGCATATCTCTTCTTATGTTTATCTTGATCTTCTTAACTTTAATCAGCTGCTGTCCTTATATGATCGTCCTTCAGCACTTAAGTTCTGATATCTATCTCCTGATGCTTATCTCCTGATAACATAAGTACTGATATCCCTTAAGTCCTGACTTCCAGTATAAGTACTGATCAACAGTTAAGTACTGATTTGTCCTGTTCAAATAAGATCTGAAATCTAAACATAAAACATATTAGCCATGACATTATCAAATATATCTAACAGCCTTAGTCAGTGGGTTTGCATCATTATCATCAGTATACACTTTACGTATATGTATATCTCCCCTTTTGTTAATCCCTTGAAGAAGGTGATATCTCCTAAGTATATGGTTCTTTAACCTGCGCGATGGCTTCATTATTATTATAACAAATATCGACCGGATCTATGATTGATGGAACCAGAACAAATCCTGTTATAAATTTACGTATCCAATTAGCCTCCTTGGCTGCTTCACTGGCACCAATATACTCAGCTTCTATCGTAAAATCAGCTACTGTCTCTTGCTTTAAACTCTTCCTACTTACATCACCTCCATTAAGGCAAAACACAAAACCTAATTGAGATACTGAATTGTCTCTGTCTGTCTGGAAGCTTGGATCAATGTAACCTTTTACAACCAGCTTCTCATCTCCTCCATACACCAAGAATGAATCGTTAGTCCTCTTTAAGTACTTAAGTATATTCTTGACAGTTGTCCACTGACCTGAATATTCTTGACAGCGATATCCATAGTATCTCTCTGGCTCATGACGAGCCCTACTAGATTTATGAAAAACCTATGTTTCCGGAGCAGGAACATCTTGATGTACATCCTGCCCACTTTCCAACTCTAGTTTAATGTTATTTTGTACAACTCGATATTCATCGAGATGTATAGTTCTTCCACTATTTTTCTTGGAAAATAACTCTCTTTCAAGAAATACAGCGGTTCCAACAAAAAACACTTTATTCTCTGTAGGGTTATAGAAACTATACCCTTAGTTTCTCATGATATCCCACAAAATAACATTTATCTGATTTTGGCCCTAGCTTGTCAGAAACCAAGCATTTCACAAATGCTTCGCATCCCCGTACTTTCATAAACGACATGGTGTGACGTTTCTCAGTCCATATCTTATATGGAGTCTTTTGAACTGATTTAGTTGGAACTCAGTTTAGTGTATATGCAGCCGTTTCTAGAGCATAACCCTATAAACTTATTGGATGATCTGCTAGACTCATCATCGATCGCACCATGTCCGATAAGGTACAATCTCTCCTCTCAAAAACTCCATTCCATTAAGGCGTTCCAGGAGGAGTAAGTTGTAATATGATACCACACTCCTTCAAGAAACCTTTAAACTAGAGGCTTAATTATTCTCCTCCATGATCTGATCATAAAACTTTTATACTTTCCCCTGTTTGCTTTTCCACTTCGCCCTTGTATTCTTTGAACTTTTCAAAAGAATCGAATTTGTTCTTCAAAAGATACATATATCCATATCTACTGAAATTTTCAGGAAATGTAATGAAGTAGTAAAATCCACCTCTTGTCATCGTATGCATTAGACCACATACATCACTATGTATAAGTCCTAATTATTTGGTGGCCCTTTCATCTTGTCCGGTAAAAGGAGCTTTATCCATTTTGCCAATGAGACAAGATTTACATTTTTGTATGATTCAAAATCAAACTTATCTAAGTAACCATCTTGATGTAATTTGGAAATATGATTCTCATTTATGTGACCTAAATGACAATGCCAAAGGTATGTTTGATTTAATTCTTTCATCTTAATACATTTTGATATCATTAGCCTCCTCAAGCTTCATGTTGGTATCTTCATAAGCCACCTTCCAGGCTTTGGCCTAGTGGAGCGTCCCTTGAATATGGGCGCTAACCTTTATAAATGAGCAACAAGTCTTAATATAAAAAGGGAGAGTAAAGAAAGAAACGTAAAGAGTTTTAAAGTAAGAATTTATCGTCGCTTAGGCCTGGGCTCCCATCAACTGATTCTCCTCTAAGTTCCTCTGCAGGATAAAATCTTGATAATTGATAGTGGAAATCGAATGAAGTGACCATTGTTTGGCCAGCTTCGTATCTCCAAAGATCGGGTCCTTTCTCTTTATTCCCCATGGCAATTGAAAATAAGCGCCCGACTTTTGTTTGATTCTCAAAGGATGGTTGGGGCCTTCTTCGCCATCTACGTCCCCTACCTGAGTCATAAACTTAGTAAATCGGTCCCCCAGCCGTAGGTCCTTGAAGAATCTTGTAGCCCTCTTCATCCTTTTGGACTTTAAGTCCTTAGTAATTGTGGCGTCCTGAATTTTTTCGGCCATTGCGCAAAAAAACAGCAAAGGTCAAATCATGTTTGAAATTACAATGAATTTACCTTTCTTTGACACGGGGTAAAGTTCGTGCTTTACAATGACCATCTCTTTTATGAGATCTAAAAAATGGGACGTCTTGTTATCCTTCGTAAGGATTATTAAAGCCGCCGCCTCCTCGACTGACAAAATAATATCGTTTGGGCTCCCATCGGTCACTTGGACGAAAGATGATCTGAGCAGGGTTCTCCAATCACCGCCTTCCCAAACCAGGTAGACAAATTTTTTCTTCCACTTCAGATTATTATCTGGCACTGATTTCCCATTGTCAATGTAGGGAATGGTGGGACGTTAGATCAAAGAAACCCAACCCGGAGTCTTATCATAGCTATTTTTAAATTAAAAAATCTTCCTAAAAATGGCCACCGACAGAGGTATATTGTTCTTTATGCATGAGAAATAAAGCAATGTATCAAACTCCATGCGTTGGGTGGGAGCTAACATGGGTTAATCTGTACATCAACTAATAAAGTAGGGATGAAGGGGTGAAAAGGGAACATGATACTATCCCTGAGCGTATCCCTAAAGACGCAAAGTGCGTCTTTCTTTCAGTGCCAAGCCCTATTTGCGGCATTGGTCAGGACAAGCTTATAAGACTTTTCAATCTTGTAGAGTCGCGTTATCTTCTCCAACTCTTATTGATCATAGAAAATGTTGACATGATCAAACGTGTCCAAGTGGGCATCTGACGGATACTCATTCCGGAGGTGTTGATCATGTTAATCAAAGATGAGTACCTTGAATGGATGGGAAATTCGTTAGACCTCTTGGAAATGCTCATCTTTGCCAAGCTAAGAGCTTTTTTATCAGCCATCTGACAAATCCAGAAATGAAATAAAATTAGAAGAGGAACCAAATCAATCTAGGAAAATACTTGAAAATTATGAACACATTCAAGCAAAATCCAGAAAATTATGAACACATTCAAGCAAAATACAGAAAATTATTACATGCAAGTGAAATCTAGAGAATTATGAGTATAAAACCCATATTTTATGAAGATACCTGGAAAGAAGCTTGAAGGTTTGAATATCTTCAACCGGGAAATGAAGGAACGCGGCGGCCGAAAATCGCTTTGTTGTAGAACCATAGAAGAATAGGGGCGGAGAAAGTCGCCAAAAATCTCCTAAACTCTTAAAAGAATTAGAGAGAAATAAGAAAAAATTAAGAAATGAGAAAGTTAAGTCATAACTAATTCTCATTAGTCCAATATATAGGCCTTATTACCGGATAATTAACCGATTACACTTGAAAAGTTAACCATTGGAGGAAGTTAAACCGGCTATAGCCGGTATCGTGGCCCATAAGCCCAGGCCCAATACTAGAGGCCCAAATAATGTAATTTTCCCAAAAGGTCCAAAGGAAATTTAATAAAAATCTTCAAGAAAGAAGTATTAGAAAAAGGTTCAATAAGCTTAGGCCCGTGATGCAAGGCTCAAATCCAATTAGGATTTGGAAGTAAAGGCCCAAATCCAATTATGATTTGGAAAAATAAGGGCCTAAATCCAACTAGAAATTGGATAATATAATTCAATCTTGACCCAATCCCAGCTAAGGGTCCAACTAGAGGCTCACACAATGCCCCCTTCTTACGACCAAGATTGAGGTCGAAAACCAGGTCATGGTTTCTAGTCAATTTGCTTCGACTAAAAGCCCGAAAAATGACCATGTTTTTACGGCAAGAATTGAGGTTGAAAACCTGGTCATGGTTCCTAGTCGATTTGCTTTGACTAGAGGCCTGTAAAATGATCATATTTTCGACAACTATTGAGGTCGAAAACTAGTTTGTGGTTCCTAGTCGATTTGCTTTGATTAGAGGCCTGTAAAATGACCATAACTTTTTTACTAGTATTGAGGTTAAAAACCAGGTTATGGTTCCTAGTCAATTTGCTTCGACTAGAGACCTATAAAATGACCATATTTTTGACCAGGATTGAGATCGAAAACCAGGTCATGGTTCCTAGTCGATTTTCTTCGAGTAGAAGCCTAGGAAATAATCCTTATTTCGACTATGATCCTAGTCAAAGTCCAGGTCATAAATCTTGGTCAAAATACTTCGACTATGATGACAAGACTGGGCCAAATTTTTAACCAGGATCCTACTCGAAATCCAGGTTGTGAATCCTGGTCGAAATAATTTGACTAGGATGATAAGGCTGGACTGAATTTTCGACCACGAACCTAGTAAAAATCGCGGTCGTGAATCATGGTAAAAAAATGGCAGAAAATCAGAAAAAAATTGGAAAATTAATAATTAAAATTCCTTGGGTCAACATTAAACCATGAAAATTAAAAATCATCTAGTTATCAGCAATGAAGACTATAAAAGTAGGGGTGACTATGTTTAGGCAACTGAATAGGTCACGCAGCTAAAATCTGTTCCGCTAAAAGGGGCAAGGAACCCTCTCTCGAGATTCTTGACACTCTTATAATAAAGTGTGGTTCATGTATGATAAATTTTTTGTCATTTTATAAACTTTAAAACTACCTTAATATGATAAGTAGCCTCGGGTAAGGCAATTTGTTGCAAATGTGTAGTCGCTCCATACTTTACGCTAAAAATGGTACCCTATAAGGGCATAAAATAACTTAATTTCTATGAAATCTTGCATGATTTTCCTGGACGTTGAGGAACAAATGATAGGAAGTAAAAATAACCCTAATTATGGAATTAATATCGCATGAATTAGACCCGATTTGGTCCGAAGGAGAAGCCCAATTAACGAGGCCCAAAATCTAAAATATTTATCAATTTTATAATTAATAAATAAGGGTAAAATAATACCTGCAAATAGTTTTTTATAAGGGATATAATTCCTTGTGGAGTGAACTCCGAGAATCATCTAGGGATATGAAATCAACTTCCTGCATTCTAGGACTCCAAAGTCCAATCTAAGTCTGAGATTTGCCCACCAAGTCTCATAACCCTAACCTAATTCATAGTTACCCATACCTATATAACATGTCTCACCCCACAAGTTAAACTATATTTTTTGACTTGATCCTTGACATACATCAAGGTACATAGGCATCTTGTGAAAACAGATTTAAGTCACGAAACACGGAGCAATCAATTAAGGGCCTTGAGCTCACGAATCCTAGCATTAATTAACACATAGTCTTTTACTCATAACAGATATCTAGTAAAAACAGTAATCACAATATTAGATATATTATAATTTCAAAATAATGCCATATTTTCTTTTTTCAAACTCCAGATTTTCTCTTATTTTTCGAAACTGAACATCTTAATAAAATTTTAAACATGTAAAATTAGAATTTTTGAATTTTGAAAATAAAAAGAACTAGCAACTAAAGATCTGTAAAATATTTTAATATAAAATATTTCTATGAATAAATTATTTAAAAATTATAATTAAATATATCATACTTTCGTATTAGAAATCATTTGTTTTTAAGTTTTTAGTAAATATAATAATAAATAATGCATATAATATATGAAAAAGTGATAAGTTAGTTTGACAAACACACACATATATTTATATTTTTTTAAAAAGAATCGAAGTTTGAGATTCGAGTTCAAAAAAAATTCAGTTTAATTCAAGTTCTTTATAGAGCCCAAATATATATTCGAAGTGGAACTCAATAACGAGTTCAAGAAGTCGAGTTCGAGTTATCTTAGTTTGAATAATCCCCATTGTTCTAGATAAAACTAATTTTAAAATAATATTAAAAATATATAGACTAATTTTTCTTTTTAAATGAAGATAATGATTTTTAATATAAAAAACCTCATGGGTTGTAGAGGTTGTAGATGGTCACAAAAATTTACTTTAACAAATATTGAGATTACGAGTTCGATTCTCAACAAAAATATTTTTTAATATTTCTTTTTATATTTATGTTTTATCAGGGTATATAAGTAGTTTACTAAATCTGAATAAAATACATTGTTTAGTGATAATATATATATATATAATAGATGAATGAATATGTGGTTGAACTGAGTTTGTTGGGGCTCACTCGGTGTATAAAAATTACTCTCTCCGTCCCAACAGAACTTTAACATCTAAGTTATGGACTACATAGATAAAAGTATTAGAACGCACGTGTGTCGAACCCTCTATATCAAATATTAAGAACCTATTAAAATGGAGGGAGTACATATATAGGCAATTGAATATAATACTAACGTAAATAAATCAAACAAATATGTTATGTTAAAAAATTTCATCATATTTCTAATTTCATCATTAATCAATATTTTCAGGTTTTAATTCCATACACACGAATGGAATGTGGTGGTGCTCAAAATTAGTATAACAAGTACAACAAAACCTTCGGATGAAAGTCACGGAGTAGGTTAGCTATAGTGAAATGATTGCAGGTGTTGGGGGAAACACGCATATTCGAGATTCAATTTTACTAATACGGAATATACACAATATATATCACCCAAAAAATCTACGTCCAATTTGTATTATTAACTCAAACAATTATCAATGATACAATCAATACATAACAGCTCAACGGTGTTCCAAACTGATATTTGAACCAACCAATACTCAAGCATCTCCCGCATAATACCTAAAACTACTACATCTCTTAAGCATACTTATCAAACATAATACGATTATGTTTATATATCTATCCAAAATTTAGCCGACAAGACATACATAATCCGATTATGATAATAATTGTCAACCCATATATTTATTATCCAATCCGATTATGACAATTATTATCTACCCATAAAATTATTATCCATTCTCATTATGATAATAATTGTTTATCATCATTATCTCTTGGATTTAAACCCAACAGTATAGGATAAATTTGGGTTTGAAATTTAGACTTTTATTAATCTCATCACAGTCAACTTCCTCAATTTTTATATGACTGTGTAAGTGATGTATTGTTGTTTAAGCAGTTCCACACATTTTAGTAGAGGTTTCCATAGATCAGGTACAACTGTGTTGTGTCCCTGTATGACGCAACACCATGAAAGAGGGAGCTGGTGGCATTTTTCTTGCGGTTTATGCATACAAACCAATTACTACTATAACGACTACTTTGATTAAAATTAAAGAAGACACGTATGTCAGTTTTGGGTTGGGTAGAAATTGGATCTGGGGCTCGCATTATGTACAAGTAATTTTTGGACCGGGCATTGTAAATTTCTGAAAGCAAAAGTTGTAGTAGGTCCGATTTTGCATGTTTAAATGAGTAATGTACCCTATTTAGATACCCCTTATCTCACATTATTTCCAGGAGTTGTTCCCTGTTTTTACCAAATTCTGTGAGGTTAAATGCTAAGGGCAGATTATAATATGTTTATTGTAATGTGACTAAATAAACGCAATGCAAGTAAATAAGACACAAGAAATTGGTGATGTGGAAAACCCGTGAACGGGAAAAAACCGCGGGTGGGATTATGTACCCAACCAGAAATATGATTCACTATATAAATGATATCATTTACAATGAGTTTAAGCGAACGTACATGATTAAATAACATCATAGATTAAGGTGTTTATACATGTGTTTGCAGGTTGAGGTTTCGGGTGTATGTGTGTTTGTTGTCTTCTTCCCAGAGCTTGAGCTGATGTAGCTATGGAAGATTGAATGTTTCTCCTATGTTCTTGTGTTATTCGAGTTGTTCTTCTCCTCCTTCTCTCAATTTATCTCCTTGGTAGTGCCTTCTTTTTTCTCCAACTTCCCATTGCTTTTCTGTAATTCAAATTGTGGCTGTTAATAATGTGGATATGCTTACCTATTCTTTCTTCTATTAACTCGGAAATCGTTGGACTGAGTCCTGTTCTCTGGTGCTTGCTTCTTTGATGATATCGTCTAGGACGTCTGTTTTTCCTTCCCGTCATGACATGCCATCTCGTCGACAACGTGAACTCCTTCTCTCATGCCCAAATTTCCATGTATAATAATAGCCCCAGATTTTATAAATAAAGAAACTTAATTTATAAAATCTTTAATTTGATATTTAAATCAAGATCCTATTGTCACAGTTGGATTTGTGTGAGTAAACTCTTCATCTCACCTAGGTAATCGCATAATCAGCCAAGTGGATATGCATGCACTGGCTTTTCACTTACCAAGAAACCCTCTCCCATACTTATCAGAACTCTCATGTTCCTCTATATATACTCTCTCAATCTTCCCTTTGTGTTTTCATTTACCACGCCTTTCCAAATTTCCCTCTTTTTTTTCAGAGAATCAAGCTTCTAAACCCTTTCAAACAATGGCCAAAAAATCTTCCCGTAGTTCTGAGAGTCACAGTGAATCCCCCAAAATGTCGACTGTAACCCTAATTGGATCATGACCAATCTTCTAGATTCCCGTGATAGTCAGCCCAGCCTAATCAAATCAGAGCAATTCGAGGAGTTGAAGTTGCTTTTCCATGCTGATGTCAACATCATCGTTCCTGATTTAACCGCTCGAGCCAATTCGTACAAGAAAGGTTGGGTATGTTTCTACTATTACCCATTTGATATTGAACTTACTTTCCCTTTCTCCAAGTTTATCGTTGGTGTGTTGACTACTCTGAACGTGTCTCCTGGGCAACTGATGCCATTCGCATGGAGGGTTTTGGCTTGTCTTGATGCTATTGAGGAGAAACACGAGTTGAATATTGATGTCGAAGTCGTGAAGCATTCCTACAGTCTCAAGAAGTTCAGCAACTATAGAATTGGTTTTACAAACAAAAACACCGAGGATCCCCTGATTCTCAACAATAAAACCGTCAATTATAGGAATTGGAAGAGAGATTATGTTTTTGTTGAAAAGGAGACTCTGGGAGAAGATGCTACTTATCTACTGGAACACTGGAACAACACGGGTATCTGACCTAATGTCTTCTTGTGAATATTTCTTCTTTTGCCTTTTTTTCTTGTTATACTATTCACGTCATGCCGTATATTTATCAAATTTATTCTATTCACTTCATGCTCCCATGACTTCACTCTATTATAACTCGATGTACTTTTCGTAGATTCAACTTGTTGTAACTTTTCTATTCATGCATCACTTACTTTTGTAGATTGTGATTTCAGATTCAATGAAGATGATGTCATTACTAAGACCATTGTCGATAAGATTCGATCTCTTCCTATTTCTGGGAGATTATGGCCCAATTGTCTCGGACGCTCCATACGAAATGCTGGTAAGGTTAATGTGGAGGAGTTTGTTGCCAACTTGAAGAGGTCGCAAACAAAGAGTGAAACTAGTACCCGGAAAAGGGCTGGATCTAAGAATATTGCACACAGGACTAGGGGTAAATTAGTCATCTCTGCTGCTGTCAAACCGTCTCAATCAATCCAAAGTTTATCCTTTGAAACTTTGGAGAGCCCCAAGAGCGACCAGGACATAGGGATGAGTACATGACGTAAGTACACAAAAGGTATAAATCATTTTCTTTCTTTCATGACATATCTTTTGTTGCCTTTATCTGTTTGGATTCTCTTGTTATCATGGATTGAGCCATATTTTTTAATTGTTGAGTTTAAGCCCCCCATCATTAAGCCCCTTTTGATTTCTGGCAAAGACTTGTTTAATAAGAGATCTCGTGAGGAAAAATCCACTGAAACTAGATCTTCCAAATCTCACATGATGTCAATCCCCCTGTTAAGTCCTCCCATTAGCCCTTTGACTAAGAAAGTTCGAGTCAAATCGTCTGTGACTACCATCTGTTCTGATATCCCCATGCCACTTCTGACTCAAAGATATGTTGTTCATGCGACCCTCACACTTTTGCCCACTTTCTTGATGATATGGTGCAGTCAATGGAAGAGTTTTCTGCCAAAGAGCTTGAGGATATTCTTGACAATGTTGTTGGTTACTCATTCCATGTAAGTTAAGCCTCTTCTCTTTATGTACGTTTCCTTTTTCTTCATTTATTGTATAGCATCTTCTATCGTTAATTATTAACATATGTATCCTCCTGTTTCATGTAGACACTCCAAAATGTTTTGGTTGCTCGTGAAGTTTACAACCATAAAATGCAAAAGGCTAAGGAGCTTAGGGCGGAGCATAAGTCCTGTGTCAAAAAGTTTGGAGCTACAGAAAACCTTGCCAAGGAAAGGCTAACTGGCATGAATGATCTTCAAAAGGAGTTTGACGAATTCGCCAGCAAAGTCCAGTTTATTGAACATGACTTGCGTTCTGATGCTGAAAAGATTGTCCATCAACAAATCATGAGAACTAGGGTTAACACCATGTTGGAGTTCCACAGGGGAGAATGGAAGACTTGGGACGTACTTGAGACTGTCAAGATTTACAAAAAAGAGTTTCCTGATGATGCCTTCCCATTGGATGAGTTTGACGCCCCTAACGATGATGTGGAAATGAAATCTCCCAAGGACAACAGCCCTGACGAAAAGTAATTTAATCTTGATATCCTGTTCCTATTATGAACTTATTTTTCTTTCTCATTTCGTACTTCAATTTCTGGTTTTGCTACTATGGATTCCTGTTTTACTATTAAGGCGGGGAATCGTCTTATTTTGTGACTTAGTTTCCTTCCTTGGCTTTGATTTTATTGTTGAATGTTCGTTATTATATTCAACTTGTTGATCTTGAATCAAATATTTAGTTTCTCAGCACTTCGAATTTATGTTCGAATTCTTTGAATGTGTCATTCAATTTATCTTACTAAGTCGATTGTAGTTTTTGTCACTGTGAGATGTCATATGTCTTGATAGTATTTTGTAGATATTTGAATCTTAATCACTTACTTGTTGAAATTATCTATACAATTCTTAAGAAAGTTGTTAGATTTACTCGTAAAGTAAGATTTATTTCTCGTCATCATATGTGTTTCTCTAAGCAGATTTTTTTAAAACATAATCGTAGTCGTCAATGTACTTCATTTTATGTTGTCATCAAAACATGTTATTTCATCACCATTTGTTTATTTCATTATCATTCGTTGGTGCATGCACTTGTAGGGTGGTTAAAAGGCCTTATTCCCTCTTGAAACACACCAAGTAGTTATCCATAAATTCGTAAAACGTCATGAGAATATGTAAACATCGTAGTTATCGTAATAGAAGTCATAGTACTTTCTCGTCAACTACATTCGTCAAGTATGTATAACACTTTCGAAGTAGCAAAGTTTGTAATTGGGTGATCAGCCCTTTGTGAGTTTCAATTTTATATACGAATGTTTAACAATATTGTAAAATCTTAAAAAATAGAAGTGCATAACCAAATTGAGTAAACAAGCACAATCTTATATGTATATTAATGTAATTTACATTTGAATTAATAATTCAAAAATGTAAGCATAATCATATCACATGGTAAAGTAGCTCATAGCAAGTTGAACACAAAATCGATCTTTTATAGCAAATAATGGCAAATAGCAAACAACATCATGCTAAATATAAGCGACTACTAACAACTAACTATGTCCTATTCGACTTATTGATCAACGACTTCTTGAATAGAAATTTAAAAAGATGAGATTGAAAACTTTACACGTGATAAAGTTTTAGATACAAAGCATTCCAGCTTCTTGGTATTTGTGTTCCGCCCATACTTGAAAACCGGTAAGCTCCACGTCCAATGATGGCATCAATAAAATAAGGGCCTTCCCAAGTATAAGCAAATTTCCCTGTCGTCACGTCCACAGTGTTTTGGAACCTTTTTCTCAATACCATGTCGCCAATACGGAAAGTCCTTATGTGAACATCTTTGTTGTAGGTATTAGCCACCCTTTGTTGATAAGAAACTAATTGAAACTTTGCCATCTTTCACAATTCATCCACGGTATATTTGTCAAGCGACAACTCTACGTTGTTCACGTCACTCGTCAAAAGTCCATATCTTGCTGTTGGTATCATGACCCCTATTGGTAACACGGCTTTAGTGCCATAGACTAGACTATATGGTGTTTGTCCTATGGACATTTTCGGAGTTATCCTGTCTGACCACAACACCCAAGGCAATTCTTCATCCCACTTTCCTTTGCATGATGTCAATCGTCTCTTTAAGTTATTGATAATGATTTTTTTGCTTGACTCAGCTTGTCCATTGGCTTGAGGATATCTTGGTGTTAACTTGATCATACTAATGTTCCAACGCTTGCAATACATTTCAGTCTTATCACTTATGAACTGCGATCCATTGTCACAAACAATCTCGGATGGCACACCAAACTTGAAAATAATGTTTTTTTAATGAATGCAATTACTTCCTTAGACGTCACTTGCTTGAACGCCTCCGCTTCAATCCACTTTGAGAAATAATCAGTCATGGCCAATACGAACATCTTCTGTCCTGGTGCAGGTGGCATTTTTCCCACGATATCCATTCCCTACTTCATGAAAGGCCAAGATGGAATGGATATGTTAAGATGCTCAGACGATTGATGTATGACATGTGCATGTCGTTGGAAGGCATCACATTTTTTGCATAATCTAGGGCATCCTGTCTTAGTGTCATCCAATAAAAACCCAAGCGTAGAATTTTCAAAGATAGATTTCTTCCATTAGTGTGATTCCCACATTCTCCTTCGTGTGCATCCCTTAGCACCATGTCTGCCTCATGCTTTTTCATACATCTCTGTACCTGCCCCATGGAAGATTTTTTGAATAATTCCCCATCTATGATCGTAAACCTTTATGTCTTCATCCTGAGAATCCTTGCTTCATTATTGTTGGTTGGCACTATTCCGAATTGCAAGTAATCCTTATATATTTTCATCCAGCTGTCTACATCTTCACTGGTATTGTCATCACGTTAATCAAGGGTCATTATTCCAGATTCAAGAACTAATCTTTCCATAGTAGGCTTCATGATGTGGCCCACTGAGATGTTGTTTAAATCTAAACCTTTGAACACAGCTCCCAATCCGACTAATGCATCAGCTTGCACGATATTCTCCCTTGGAACCTGTTGTACACTGAAGTTGTCGAAATGGTTGGGTAACCCCTTAGTGATGTCCAGGTATGCAATCATCTTGGGATCCTTGGCTTCATAAGACCCCTTGACATGATTAACAATGAGTAGCGAATCACAGTTGACGTTAATGTTTTTGATCTTCAGGTCTTTAGAAATTGCAAGTCCCATGATCAATGCCTCATATTCAGCTTCATTGTTCGTGGCTTTAAAGTTACAACATATTAATTGAGCTACCATATCCCCCTGTGGCAATTTGAGGACAAGCCCCAATCATGTTCCATTGACATTAGATGCCACATCTGTGTATAATGTCCAAGGCTTCACGTCTACTCTTGAAAGAACTTGCTGAAACTCCTGCTCAGCATCTATCATTTGGCTTGGACTAAAATCAGCCACAAAATTATCCAAAGCTTATGTAACACCCCCAAATCCGGGGTCGGGGATCCGGGTTGTCACGAGTTCCATTTCCCTTAATAACACCCCATCTTAATAATTAATCAACTACTCTGTACTGTGACCCCACAATAAACACACACACCACACGTTATAGTCTCAGAGATGAACATCAAAAAATAATCACAAGTCATTTTATTCCACAATTATCTACCAATACACCTTAAAAGGTTTTCTGAATAAATTTACATTTTCTTTGCCATTATTACAATTCATAAATATACATAAATCTGGTACATCAAAAGTTGAAGCCTAGTCTATTGGTAGTTCCCACCTCAGCTACAGCGACTTCAATGCCTATAGGAAGCTGCGGAACGTTTCTTATCCGCTCGCGAATTGGGAGCTTGGTCCTGTTCATCTTGTCTATCTGATGTTGTGTGATGAAAGAAGAAAGCAAGGATGAGCAGCAAGCCCACCAAAATAATATGTATAATGATTAACAATATATGAGCCTTCTCATAGTACTCATGAAGGTCTTGGTCAAAAAAAATGAACCAAGTTGATATCTTAATGCGATGAAGTCGCAAAATATTCATTATATATATATATACATATATACTTTTAAAAATATTGGAAGTCCTCTTCCATGCATAATACACACAGAGTTCCAGTGTATAACTGTATAAAAATATCGTTGCAAGGTGATCTCATATATCTAACCTTGTCTCAGCGTTTTTCTGAAAATCTTTGTCATTCATAAGACAACCATTAACTACATATAAGTTTAAAAGGTGAAGTTACAAGATACTCCAATATACTTATATCTTTTCCAAATACTACTTGAACTACCACCGTTCAAGTTATAAATAGTTTCAAAAGTTCATCACATAGATGAGACTACAAGACCAGATTTGAATAGATTAAATCTTTTAAAATATCATCAAAATAAAATGAAGTTACGAGATACTTCATTTGATGCAAACATCATTTTGAAACCTTGACCCTGCCAACACTCAACAATCGCCCAACCGTAGCCTTTCTATCGAAGTGCTCTGGGTAGTGTTGCAGAAATACCCAATTGGATGATGAACTCATTACGGGAGTTTGCCGCGCCAGGAAGACCACTTACGGTGATCAGTCGTAGTAGTGCAACCCCACCATTTTCTATATGTAGAGGAGAACCTGTCGGATTTACTTGTCAACCGAACACTTAATTCCTAAGGAATGGACTGCCTTAGCGGAACTTCCAGGCCATTTGGGCCAATATAATAAGGCTGGGCCGGCACTACTCGACCACTTACGCCACTCCTAGTTCAGATGAAATCCATGACTCTGAAACGTAAAGCTCGTCCCCACTTTCCCCAAGTAGAAACTTGTTGATACGGCTCCACCAAGAAGTCGTATCTAGTTGGAAAGGAAAACTCACCGATATTTCCCAGGCGATGCCTGTTAATGGATTAACTTGTTCCAAGAATTTTACTTCCCGAGTGTTGGGTAAGTAATCAAAAACTCTTTTATCAAGACAGCAACCTTGTTGCGAATATAAAATACACCACAGAGCCGGATCCCTCCGGTTTTGAGCGAGTATTTAAATCCCCTTTTTAAAAGGAAGATCTTAAATATAAAAATAAGTTTTGGGATCCGCTCTAACTTTTGAAATTCATTTTAAAGACTTGAAAACACTTTAAAGAGTGTTTGGAATAATGTTGATTTAATAAAGTAAATCAGTCTCAATATAAAGAAATATCTGAATATTATTATTTAAATAAAATTCCCATAAAGAGTAATTGAGGTAGAAGTTGGAAAACTTATACTTGAAATGAATAGTAAATAATCAAAGATATACTTATACGAAAGTAATATCTTTATTTGAATATCAAAAGTAAGTTTGATTATTGAATATTATTCTTTAATAAATAAAGAATATTAATAAATAATAAGCGGAGTCATAATATCTCGAATGAATATTATAAATAATATTCATTAAATAAAATAAAGGAATCATGCATCCTCAAATGAATATCCAAGTAATATTCAATAAATAATATAAAGGAGTCATAAGTCCTCGAATGAATATTCAAGATAATATTCATTAATAAAATAAAGTTATCGAATAAACCTTAATCGATTAATAGTTTTGAAAACTATTACCATATATATATATAAAATATATATATATATATAATCTACTCGGGATCCTCGACTCCCGGTTTTAGAAAATGCTTTGACCTTTGGGTCCCTATACTAAGGGTATATGCAAATTACCGCTATTCTCTAGCATAGGTATTATCAACTGAACCAACAGATATATGTATGGCAAGAATACGAAATAGGCATGCATATGTACCATATCACATGCTACAATATATCGCAAGAATTTGCTAATATAACCATCATGCATCTATTACAAGATAATGTATATACAAGTGTATACGTCACAACAACAGTATAACGGGTAGAAAACTTGCCTGAGCGACTGGGGGTTACAAATGGCTCGGGAAGAGTCTGGTAACCTATAAACAACAAGTAAGTTGGAATTAAACCAAAGTCACTTGTAAATCTATACATTAACCAACTTAGACTCTAACGCTCGCTTTGCGCTTACTAATTCTCTTAAGTCACTCGAGTACCCTCGGCTCCACCATTTTTAATAAATTAACCATTACGAGTTTTAAGGCGATTCTTTCGCGATTGTCTTACCAACTGCCTAACACACTTACCATAATTGTTTCATACTTCAATTAGTCCTTTAAGGTCTTTAACCTAGGTTTCAAAGTAAGGCGAGGGAAAAGTTTCGTTCGCGAAACGCCGTTACTTAAAACGGTCGTTTCTCCTAAACCGTGCATCGGAATCAAACGAACTACATATCAAAACGAAGCTCGTAACATGCACTATCTAAACAAGGCAATGGTCAAAATCTAGCAGGGGGTTCTAGGGTCCTAATGTTATGAACAAAAGTAGTCTAAAGTAAATTGGACATTACGACGGCTATGTTTACGCGATTTCCCAAATTTAAACCAATTCAAAACAACCACAATTTAACCCCAATTCACAACCCAATCAAAACTCCATCCAAACTACATTACAACAGCCCGAAATCAACTCATTATAATCAATTTACTTAATCCTAAAACTTGAATTTACACTATACTACATTCTTCAACCAAATCTTAAGATTTCAACAATTCAATCACCACCATTCCAACCCAAACTCTTAAACAAACAAGTTTCAAGCTACTCTTTACCCTAACAACCAAAATCAACCTAATATACAAATTAAAGCTAGGGTTTGGAGATGATATACCTTCCTTGAAGTGGTGTGAGTAGCTAGGAAGCCTTAAGAAGCCTTGAGGAGTCTTAGGAATGCTTGGATCTTAAAGGAAAAGCAAGAAAAATCAAGTTAAAAACCTTGAAATCACTATTCATTATCTTCTTCATTGATTTATTGGAGAAGATAGAGAATGAATGGGATGCTTAAACTCATAATATAGCCATATCTATGCATAAGGAATACTAGGGAATTATCTTACCAATTTAGGAAGCTTGAATCTTGGATTTTGAAATTCTTGCTTCTTAAAAAATGAAAAAGCCGAGAGCAACTCTTGGTTGAATGAAAGAAATGATTTTGTGTTTTGCTTTGATTTGTTTTGGTTGGTTGTTTTTTTGTTTTGTTTTGGTTAATTACCTTATTAACCTTGAACTTTGTGTGGTTCTACTTCAACCACATCTCCTTCCTTCCCATATCATGCTTATGTCATGCTATGATGTCATCTTTCCCTCTTTGTCCTCTTCTCATTGGTTGGATGACATCCTCCCCTCTAATCTCTTTGATTAACTTCCTAATTGCTTGCCTAATGACCGCTGATCTGTTATACGGTTCGCTTAACTTTCGTTTTCGTTTATCGTTCGAGGGATCATACCCGGGATCTTATTACTTAGGTTCCCTTAACCTTTCTCAATACATTATATTCCTTTTTATGATCCTCTCTTATAATCCTTTAATTTAAATCCTTTTTATCCTGTTACCTTATACTCAATTCTTTCCGTATTTAGTGGATTTCCGGGAAAAATCAAAGTGTTCGGAATTGGATTCTGACGATATTTACATACACTTATATACCATATAGAGTACTAATAAAATCTCAGAATATCCATAACAGAACCCCTACATAGTGTGGCATGAAAAGTTTTCTCATTCAGCAAAAACACTATTCATAAGGATTTCAAAAATTCCCAAAAATTGGGGTTATTACAGTCTCCCCTCCTTAAAAGGATTCCGTCCCGGAATCAGATAGAAAATGAATAGGGATACTCTCTTAGCATTGCACTTTCTAACTCTCGAGTAAATTTTCCCACATTGTGGTCCTACCACCAAACTCTGCCTAGTTTGATAACCCTTCTCCTAAGCACTTGTTCCTTTTTGCTCTATAACCCTTCCTGGTTGCTCCATATAGGTTATGTCGGGTTGCGTGTCTATGCGCTCATATGCCCCTATTTATCTGGCATCCGAATTACACTTTCTTAACATTGATACGTGGAACACGTTATGAACTTGCTACAGGTTCGGGGGTAGGGCTAGCTCGTATGCTAACTTCCCAAAACGTCTTAATATATCCAAGGGTCCAACAAATTGTAGACTTAGCTTTCCTTTCTTTCCGAACCTCATCAATCCTTTCCAAGGGATACCTATAACATTACTAGGTCCCCTATTTCATACTCTTTGTCCTTTTTGAGTCAAATCAGCATACCTCTTATGTCCATCTTGGGTTACTACCAGCCGTCCTCTGATTAGATCTATTATATCCCTGGTCCTTTGGACTACTGCGGGTCCGAGCATCTTGCGCTCTACAACTTCATCCTAACATAAGGGAGATCGACATTGTCTTCCCTCAAGGATCTCATAAGGCGATATCTCAATACTGACATATGATCTATTGTCGTAAGAAAACTCAATCCGTGTTAAGTGATCATTCCAAATTCTTTCAAGTCTATTGCACAGACTCTCATTATAGCTTTTAGCATTAGAACTTTTGCTTCTCAATACCCATTCTTTTCCAGTTCGAATTCGCTATCACCTTCCGTTTCTAATATTATACTGGTTATACTTTTGCTCGTTAGCGTTCTATAACCTTTTAATAACCACGTCAACCTTAGTATCACGAATGTGTTTCCATCCCGAATACCACCATAGATTTACTACTCCTTTTTCAGCTGTTTCTATTTTCCAAAGTTTGATCAATCATATAGAAGTAAAGGAATTTGTTGAGAGATCACTATGATCATGAACACTTGTTATATCGCATAGTTAGTACAGAAGGTGGCCAGCCTTTAGTACTTGACAAGCAATTAAACAATAGATGGTATCCTACTAGGCTTCTATCACACAGATAGATAGTCATTCGGCAATACCTCCCCTTCTGGAAGGGTTGTTCTTCTCAGTTTATATGAAATTAAAAGAAGAGAAAAGAACAAATTGAAGAGAATTGTAAATATAAAAAATATACTGCCAAAAAATATCTGGCTTGGAACCTACCTCTGAACTATATAGGTTTGTCATAGGAGAACAAAACATATATATGTTTATATCAACATCAAGTATTATAGCATCGTATTTCACATGCCTAAATATTTTTGCTATTCCGTCCATCATTCTATGGACCCATGCTCTTCCTCGAGCTTATACCCAATCACCTTTGAAACTCCCTCGATATCGAAAATCGAATCTGGGATCTCATTCTAGACATCATCGTTACTAGAATTCTATGCTTGCACTACAACCTTCCTCGTATAGTAATATGACTCTCTATTGATAAGAAAGAATAAATATTCAAAAGGTAAATAATCGACCTAGTTTTTCTATCAAAGATAACTTATACGTCAACACGACCCGATTAGGGGTACTCAATCTCAACATCCATTCCAATACAACTCTCACGGTTGTAATCAGCTCATTACTCGCAGAATCATTGCTGCCTTACTATGGTCCACCACTGACCTACTGTAGTCATTCATTTTCCATAAAGTCCTAATAGCTAACCATACGGAGTCCATACATGTCGTATAGAATTCTCCTAAGGAGGTAACATAATTTCCATTCATGATTCATGAAGAACACTCTAGATCCTGATGTACATACATGACATGAAGCAGATAAAATTGCAGAAGAGTTTCAATCAAAGCAACGATAGCAGGTTAATACCATTCTTAATCATATACCTTCAATAGAAGACTTAACTCAAAGGTTCGTTTAGTCCTTTTTGAAATATGGTCCTGGATTATTCTCAAGATAGGACCTTCTAAGATAGATAGCCCACTCATGGCGATTACTCGAATTAAACCTTTACCAACTATTATTACGGTTGGGTATTGCACAGTCATCAGAAGGAATGTCAATCTTCCAAACCATAATACAACCTTCACAGCTTTAACCATCATCACTGTATTCTTTTGGCACAAGCGCCTATAATTATCCTCTTACCTTTAAAGTGTCGGCCACCTCTTTGGCCTGTCCTGATAGTAAACTTTCCTTTCAGTCAATGTCATTTTAACCACCTCCAAATAAATTTTTTACCTCATTTCAATCACTGCTTATGTGAAGATGTCTTCCTTAAAATCTGATGAGTAAAAAAAAATCACCATTTTTCCATAAGTTATTGCCTCAATCTTTAGAGGTTAATCAATGTCACGACTGACTCTCAATCATACTTAGAACGTCTCTTATCATGGGTCCTTCTTGTTTTCACCAATCTTGACCCTTATTGGGTCGATCTATACTTTCTCGTGGTTTAACACGTGCCCCACTTGGCATCATTATAATTACGTCATATTTCCTTTATTAACATTTTTATTCTTGAGAATTTTGAATATTACCTTTCTCCTTGTAAAACTTCTAAGGTTATCCTTAAATCCTTCATCAGGTACACCCTAGGCACAGGGCATATCAAGATACCATTTATTAATACCAGAATCATAGTCTATATACTTCTGAAAAATTTCTCCACTGATCCTTAAAGGTTGTTATTACCTTAATCCTTTCCAATTCATACTGTCAAAACTCATACCATCCCTATTAAGGGTAAAATGCCAACCTTTATGCATTCCCCTAGGATTCATTTAAGTTACCGATGTTCTATCCTTAATTCCACCTTTAAAAAGGTACATGCATCCTTCCATGGATAATCAAGTCATATATCCCTGATAAGGGTGTCTTATTCAATCATTCCCACCTCGATAGTATATGCCTAATTTCACAATAACATCTGTATTCAAAATGGGGTCAATCAATATGGCCTCCAAAAGATAACAACGGTTATCCGCTTTTCTTGCCTAATTTGGTAACGATAACAAGGATGTTCTGGAAGATATTGGTCGTGTTCAACGTGAACTTCTTCTTAATAATTCCTTATTTACTTTTGTGGTTTATCTCAACAGTCATCTCAATGTTGGGATATCTTTCATACCTGGCGTCTCCATTTCTGGGTATCAAGCCACCGGTCTTACACTTCACATTCTTGAAGGTCACTTCCCTCATCCAATTTTCCTAATTTCTTACTTCCTTGTCTCCTCAGTCTATCCGCGTCTCATTATTTATCCTTCGAACTATCTCAAGGTTTCCTCGAATCCTCCCAACTTACAGGGGATAAAATATATGTATCTCTTATGCCTTTCACCATCAATTTTAACTCATGGTGAACCACCCTCATCCTGACGATTACATACTTTTCTATTTCTATTGCTACGAGTCTTTAGGGTTTCCTCATACCCAACTCCTTTATCATTCCTCACACTCCACTGCCTTTATATTCATTTCCACTTCAGTTTCTTTTTATTTTCATTTCTCTTATCATTATTTCATGAACTAACACAACATAAGTATTGATTTCAAACAACCCGTCATTCTGGATTCGTGTCCTCAGAACGAATCTTGATAACTTTTACAACTTAGATTCATAATTTATCATACTCGTCTGCCTTTGTTCTGACTCTAAAGCTTTTACACTATCTCCATAACCTTGGGAATTACTTTCCCGAAAACAATTGACTGAACTTAAATCAGTTTATTCTAACCTCTGGCTTCGTGCCTTTCTTGGTCTTTCACCAGCGGGTGGCCTCTCTTTTAGGAGGGTAAGTGACAAAATAGTCTTTTGTGATTCGTCAATCATTCAGAATCTCAAATGATTCCTCTATTTCCTTTAGCCAGGCTCTTGCCTCGACTAGGTCAACTAGTTCCTTGGAACTCTGAGAGCTTAGAGACTTAAAGGTCCTGAAAGAATTTCCTACCGTATTGTTTCCTCAAGGTGGTGGTTGGGGATAATAGTCTAAGTCCTTTTTAGACAGGTCCATGAATTGTCGTATAGGAGTGCCGTCTCGGGTCTCCTTTCCTTACTCGACTTTCAGTTTCCTTAGTATGAATTATTTCGTCCTTCTCCCATACTTGGGGTTATCTTATACATTTTAAATCCTCATTTTCCACTTCATTATGTTATGGGTTCATTCTATCTTGATGGCGACCCCCCTGACTATCACGTTCAGGTTTTGCTCTAAATCTTATTCCTCAAACTAGCTTTCATCTAAGATCTCATCTTTAAGCTCTTGAACATTTGGAACCCAAATTCGGTAGGAATACCTCATTATTCCTTTCTCATCTTTCTCGGTATTAATCTTTTATCTAATTGTTGGCTCTTTGCCTTCCTTCATCACTTTTTCTGGCACAATATGTTCTTTTCCGATAATTCGGACTGTGTTGCAATCTCAAACAGCTTTTCGGTACCGGCTCCGGTTACCTTCATATCTATTTCCCTTTTCTCAAAATCTCTTATCAACTCTCCCAAAGACATTATCATCTTGAGTCTCTCCTTTACACTAAGGGCATTAGCCACCATTTTGGCTTTCCCTGGATGATAAAGAATCTCATAATCGTAATCCTTGATTAGCTCTAACCGCCTCCTTTGGCGTATGTTGAGCTCTTTCTGCGTAAAAAAAATATACTAGAGCACTTATGGCTTAGGTAAATCTCGCACTTCTCTCCATACAAGTAGTGCCTCCAATATTTAGGGCAAAACTATTGCCATGAGCCCAAGCACATGGGTGGGGATATCGAATTTTATATTCCCTTAATTGTCTTGACGCGGACGCGATTATCTTGCTGTGCTGTATAAGAAGCACCCTAATTCCTTATGCGAAGCGTCACTTACAAATCACAAAATCTCCTTTTTCCATCCAGCAACGCCAACATAGGGGCCGTCACCAACCTTTGCTTCAGTTCTTAAAAGTTGTTCCCGCATTTCTCTGTCCATTCAAACTTCTCAGTCTTACGAGTAAGCCGCGTTAAAGGGGGCTACTATCTTTACAAACTTGAACGAACCTCCGGTAGTGATCGACCAATCCTACCTCTGGTAGTCGACCTAACCATGGTCATCAATTCATCAGTGGTCCTTTATTCATTCTTGTCAGGATCCTCCATGGGATCCTCCTCAGCAACTATCCCTTCTAGGACAACATCCTCAACCGCTACATTCTCAATATGAACATCATCCGATCCCGCGTTAGGACGCTCTATCAGATCCATAATCTGATCTCCAATAAATAATAAAACATCATCGCGTTGTTGCTCCTCAACCTCAGGGTTCGGAGTACCGCTACCATATACGATAACGAACTACGCTTCTATCACGATATTTATAAGAGTTCCCATAAGGGTTTTAACTGTCAGTACTACGTTAGGTAGTCGACTATGAACTTGGCAAGAGTTCTTATTATCTTAGTTATTATCTTAACGTCACATCATCTCTGAGGTTTATAACGCTTAGCTCTGATACCACTTCTGTAACACCCCCAAATCCGGGGTCGGGGATCCGGGTTGTCACGAGTTCCATTTCCCTTAATAACACCCCATCTTAATAATTAATCAACTACTCTGTACTGTGACCCCACAATAAACACACACACCACACGTTATAGTCTCAGAGATGAACATCCAAAAATAATCACAAGTCATTTTATTCCACAATTATCTGCCAATACACCTTAAAAGGTTTTCTGAATAAATTTACATTTTCTTTGCCATTATTACAATTCATAAATATACATAAATCTGGTACATCAAAAGTTGAAGCCTAGTCTATTGGTACTTCCCACCTCAGCTACAGCGACTTCAATGCCTATAGGAAGTTGCAGGAACGTTTCCTATCCGCTCGCGAATTGGGAGCTTGGTCCTGTTCATCTTGTCTATCTGATGTTGTGTGATGAAAGAAGAAAGCAAGGGTGAGCAGCAAGCCCACCAAAATAATATGTATAATGATTAACAATATATGAGCCTTCTCATAGTACTCATGAAGGTCTTGGTCAAAAGAAATGAACCAAGTTGATATCTTAATGCGATAAAGTCACAAAATATTCAGTATATATATATACATATATACTTTTCAAAATATTGGAAGTCCTCTTCCATGCATAATACACACAGAGTTCCAGTGTATAACTGTATAAAAATATCGTTGCAAGGTGATCTCATATATCTAACCTTGTCTCAACGTTTTCCTGAAAATCTTTGTCATTCATAAGACAACCATTAACTAGATATAAGTTTAAAAGGTGAAGTTACAAGATACTCCAATATACTTATATCTTTTCCAAATACTACTTGAACTACCACCGTTCAAGTTATAAATAGTTTCAAAAGTTCATCACATAGATGAGACTGCAAGACCAGATTTGAATAGATTAAATCTTTTAAAATATCATCAAAATAAAATGAAGTTATGAGATACTTCATTTGATGCAAACATCATTTTGAAAACTTGACCCTGCCAACACTCAACAATCGCCCAACCTTAGCCTTTCTATCGAAGTGCTCTGGGTAGTGTTGCAGAAATATCCAATTGGATGATGAACCCATTACGGTAGTTTGCCGCACCAGGAAGACCACTTACGATGATCAGTCATAGTAGTGCAACCCCACAATTTTCTACATGTAGAGGAGAACCTGTCGGATTTACTTGTCAACCGAACACTGAACTCCTAAGGAATGGACCGCCTTAGCGGAACTTCCAGGCCATTTGGGCCAATATAATAAAGCTGGGCCGGCGCTACTCGACCACTTACGCCACTCCTAGTTCAGATGAAATCCATGACTCTGAAACGTAAAGCTCGTCATCACTTTCCCCAAGTAGAAACTTGTTGATACGGCTCCACCAAGAAGTCGTATCTAGATGGAAAGGAAAACTCACCGATATTTCCCAGGCGATGCCAGTTAATGGATTAACTTGTTCCAAGAATTTTACTTCCCGAGTGTTGGGTAAGTAATCAAAAACTCTTTTATCAAGACAGCAACCTTGTTGCGAATATAAAATACACCACAGAGCCGGATCCCTCCGGTTTTGAGCGAGTATTTAAATCCCCTTTTTAAAAGGAAGATCTTAAATATAAAAATGAGTTTTGGGATCCGCTCTAACTTTTGAAATTTATTTTAAAGACTTGAAAACACTTTAAAGAGTGTTTGGAATAATGCTGATTTAATAAAGTAAATCAGTCTCAATATAAAGAAATATCTGAATATTATTATTTAAATAATATTCCCATAAAGAGTAATTGAGGTAGAAGTTGGAAAACTTATACTTGAAATGAATAGTAAATAATCAAAGATATTATCAACTGAACTAAGGGTATATGCAAATTACCGCTATTCTCTAGCATAGGTATTATCAACTGAACCAACAGATATATGTATGGCAAGAATACGAAACAGGCATGCATATGTACCATATCACATGCTACAATATATCGCAAGAATTTGCTAATATAACCATCATGCATCTATTACAAGATAATGTATATACAAGTGTATACGTCACAACAACAGTATAACGGGTAGAAAACTTGCCTGAGCGACTGGGTGTTACAAATGGCTCGGGACGAGTCTGGTAACCTATAAACAACAAGTAAGTTGGAATTAAACCAAAGTCACTTGTAAATCTATACATTAACCAACTTAGACTCTAACGCTCGCTTTGCGCTTACTAATTCTCTTAAGTCACTCGAGTACCCTCGGCTCCACCATTTTTAATAAATTAACCATTACGAGTTTTAAGGCGATTCTTTCGCGATTGTCTTACCAACTGCCTAACACACTTACCATAATTGTTTCATACTTCAATTAGTCCTTTAAGGTCTTTAACCTAGGTTTCAAAGTAAGGCGAGGGAAAAGTTTCGTTCGCGAAACGCCGTTACTTAAAACGGTCGTTTCTCCTAAATCGTGCATCGGAATCAAACGAACTACATATCAAAACGAAGCTCGTAACATGCACTATCTAAACAAGGCAATGGTCAAAATCTAGCAGGGGGTTCTCGGGTCCTAATGTTATGAACAAAAGCAGTCTAAAGTAAATCGGACATTACGACGGCTATGTTTACGCGATTTCCCAAATTTAAACCAATTCAAAACAACCACAATTTAACCCCAATTCACAACCCAATCAAAACTCCATCCAAACTACATTACAACAGCCCGAAATCAACTCATTATAATCAATTTACTTAATCCTAAAACTTGAATTTACACTATACTACATTCTTCAACCAAATCTTAAGATTTCAACAATTCAATCACCACCATTCCAACCCAAACTCTTAAACAAACAAGTTTCAAGCTACTCTTTACCTTAACAACCAAAATCAACCTAATATACAAATTAAAGCTAGGGTTTGGAGATGATATACCTTCCTTGAAGTGGTGTGAGTAGCTAGGAAGCCTTAAGAAGCCTTGAGGAGTCTTAGGAATGCTTGGATCTTAAAGGAAAAGCAAGAAAAATCAAGTTAAAAACCTTGAAATCACTATTCATTGTCTTCTTCATTGATTTATTGGAGAATATAGAGAATGAATGGGATGCTTCAACTCATAATATAGCCATATCTATGCATAAGGAATACTAGGGAATTATCTTACCAATTTAGGAAGCTTGAATCTTGGATTTTGAAATTCTTGCTTCTTAAAAAATGAAAAAGCCGAGAGCAACTCTTGGTTGAATGAAAGAAATTATTTTGTGTTTTGCTTTGATTTGTTTTGGTTGGTTGTTTTTTTTGTTTTGTTTTGGTTAATTACCTTATTAACCTTGAACTTTGTGTGGTTCTACTTCAACCACATCTCCTTCCTTCCCATGTCATGCTTATGTCATGCTATGATGTCATCTTTCCCTCTTTGTCCTCTTCTCATTGGTTGGATGACATCCTCCCCTCTAATCTCTTTGATTAACTTCCTAATTGCTTGCCTAATGACCGCTGATCTGTTATACGGTTCGCTTAACTTTCGTTTTCGTTTATCGTTCGAGGGATCATACCCGAGATCTTATTACTTAGGTTCCCTTAACCTTTCTCAATACATTATATTCCTTTTTATGATCCTCTCTTATAATCCTTTAATTTAAATCCTTTTTATCCTGTTACCTTATACTCAATTCTTTCCGTATCTAGTGGATTTCCGGGAAAAATCAAAGTGTTCGGAATTGGATTCTGACGATCTTTACATACATTTATATACCATATAGAGTACTAATAAAATCTCAGAATATCCATAACAGAAACCCTACATAGTGTGGCATGAAAAGTTTTCTCATTCAGCAAAAACACTATTCATAAGGGTTTCAAAAATTCCCAAAAATTGGGGTTATTACAGCTTATGACTTTATCGCAGTCCTTGTGTCATACGTTATGTCGTAATTACTTAATCATATTGCCCATTTTGTCATTCTTCCCGTCAAATCAGGTTTACTCAAGACGTTCCTCAAAGGAGAGTTCGTCATGACATGTATCTTGTGTGACTCAAAATAATGTTTCAACTTAGTGGAAGTCATGGCTAATGCAAGTACTAATTTTTCAAGAGACATGTACCTTGTTTCCGCATCTACCAAGCTCTTGCTGACGTAGTACATAGGCGACTGGGCACCTTGTGGCGCCCTCCAAACCCGGGTCAGAAGTTTGGGGTCCACAACACATACACAATATATAAACCTGTATAAGAAATATTATTTACAATGACCCTACTTCACATAACCACGGATCGCAACAGGTTAAAGTATGAAAACAAGCCACAACCTTAACTTTTATTACAACGTACCAAATCCCAACTAATTTAACTTACAACTAATAATAAAATCATTCTTACAATCTGACAATCTCTCTACCGCATGAAACTCCTGCTAGCTCGATCCAACTCAACTGGAACCTTAGCCCGCACTTTGGACTGAGGAACTTCACTATGATCCATATTCCTTTCAACTGTAAAATATATAAAAGAATCGCAAGGGTGATCTAACTAGCTCAACAAGTCTTAATGGGGATAACTGAGGTTAAGCAATAATCAAATGAAATGATTCAGAGGAATCAAGTTTTTTTTTACTAATCATTAGAATTGGATATTCATTTTAAATTTTAAAAGAAACCAAGGTTAGGCTGCCGATCAGTCACGCACTAACCCCGAGCAAAGCACGCAGCACTACTCTAATTACTGGATCCAAGGCACACATTGGCCTATAATTGACCACGAATCTGGTCTGACCATGAATCTGGTCCACATAAAAAAACTATCCAATCCTAAAATAATTCAGTATAATAAACAATGTAATTCAATAAGCAAGATTATAATCAACACTGATAAAGCACTTGTACAAAAGCGTAATGCAGTTCATGAGTATAACCAGGGTATATCAAGTGTATAAGAAACAGTTTTCGGTTTGTAAAATCATCAGGTATTAGATCAGTAATGATTTTCAAGGTATAGTTCTTTGATGTTATCAGGAATGGTTGGGGTATAAAAGTTTCTCTATTTTCAAACAATTTTCTTCCAGTGTTTGGTGTTTGGTAGTTAAACATTTGGGGAGTAGTATCATATTTGTATGGTTTGGTATCTGAGGATCAACAAAGGACGCTTTACAGAGAATAAGGCTTATGGCTCAAGATCAAGAAAATCAGGGTTCAAGATTAAATAGTTTAAAACACTTGCAATATAAAACAAGAGTTATTTTGAATAATAGCGATATGTTATGAAATAGTTCGACAATATTGGTAATATATCTTGAAGAAAAGTTCACTTGCCTTACATGGCTTTATAACTATTACTGATCAACTATGAGCCGACTCTATCGCTCAGGCTTTAACGTCCAACCACTAAATCTCATTGGATTCGACTTCAACACTCAAGTTTTTCTATTGAAACTCTACTGAGCTCTTCGACTGACCGCTAGGTTATCTTTAGTCCATCATCCACTTTCAGGTTCCCAATTTTACGTTAGATGTCTAGGCATGCTTGACATATCCTCGATACCAATTTTACCCAACGATATTCAAACCTGAATCGTAATTATGTATATTATAATAACACACGCAACAAGTAGGGTTCACAATCTCGAAAATCGGTTCGGTTTTCATTTTCGGAAAATACGTATACTCGTCAATTTACGAGATTAGGGTTACTAAGTTTTGGACTGAACATTCAATGCAACATACAATCAGGTTTTGTATAAAGCATATGTATATGTATTTACTTATACTCGCTCGACGTCCCAATAATCCTCGGATACGCTCCCGTATTTCCGTAGTTCGATTTCCCGGAAATCGGACAACGTTTCCTTTGTTTATCGGACTACCTGTCGAAACACAAATTGACGTCAAATCTCAAACACAACAACTTCAACGACAACCCACTCACAACAATCAACATCCACAATTTTCCAAACGCCAATTCAATACTATTATTAATTATTATTCGCACTTTACATTTATTTATTAAATTAGGACTCAGATAATAATCATCACGGTCCACCGTTCGCTCGTAACGAGTCATCGCGAACGGCGGAAATTTTTTGCGATACCCAGCATTTTCCCGGGTTTCCAACACGAAACCTCACCGATTATAATAATAATCTTCCGATCGTACATAAATTTATTTCATTAAAATAATCAAATAACTTTTCCTGAAAAATCTAAAAATCCCAAAACTATACGCACGAATTAACTGGCAAAACAACCTTACAATCGGAAAAGTTGCAATCGGAAAACAAGCCGGAAAAAACGATGCACAGCAGACACACCAACACACACAGGTTACTCACACATACATCACACCATTACACACACACGATTACGCACACACAGCATCGTATATATATACGTGGATATATATATAGCCATCAACAAGCAAAGCAGTACAGGAACCCACCGGAATCACACCGGAAAAAAATAGAGTGGCGGCTGGAGATTCCCGAAGCAGAGAAAAAAAACGGGAAGGGAGAAGATGAAACAGAGAGGGAGAGATCGAGGGAGATTGAGAGAGTCGAGAGAAAGAGTTGTGAGAGATGAATTTTGAGGGAGAAAGAAAATGACAGGGGAGGAGGGGTGTTGCTGTGTTTCCGTATTGCATTTTTAATTTATTATTTTTACACAGCAATCACAATAGGCCACGTAGAAAACACAGTTCTGAAAATTAAACATGTAGCAATTGGATTGATATGAACTCCCTTCCAGTCCGGTTGCGTCCCGCTTTTATGATTTAGTGGACAAATGTGCGGGTAAGAATAATTTAAAAAATTACAGAAATAGTTTCAAAATTCTCGGAATAATCCAATATTAATAACAATAAAATTTTTATGATTTTTAATGAATTTTTGAATCACACTCTATACCCACATTTCACAATTAACGAATCGAGCCACACTTAAAATAATTTCAGAAAATTACGAAAGTAGTCTTAAAATGTTATAAATATCCCGAAGTTAAATAAAATGTAAATTTCGTAATTTTAAAATAATTTCTGAAATACAATTTATACCCTGCTTTTAACCATTAAACGAATCAACGCGCGGGAGAAATTAATCCCAAAATTCCCAAAATAATTTTAAAATTCTCAGAATATTCTAAATTTAAATAAATATGAGTTTCATAATTTTTGAAGAATTTTAGAATTAAATACAGATTTTACAATTAAACGTAATCAGAAAATCATATTGGGTTAAATAATTGATAAATTATTGATTTCTAAATTTTGTAAAATCCAAAAATTAATTATTATAATTATAAAAGCATAAAAACAATTTTAAAGACATTCCAAATATTTATGCAATTAAATTTGCATTAAATCAACTTTAAAAGTGAAACAATTCAATACAATTCCTTAATTAATCACGCGGATAACCCGATACATCATAAATCACACCTAGATAATAATTAAACAACACATAGCGGTCAAAACCAATACACATATTTTATTTAATAATTTCCATAATAATCACATATTTAAATAATTCAAAAATACACGAGTCGTTATATCCTTCCCCCCTTAATAAGATTCTGTCCTCAGAATCTGGTCTGATTACAGAAGTGAGGATATTTGTCAAGCATATATGACTCTAGTTTCCAAGTAGACTCTTCTACTACTCGAGGATTTCAAACGTACTTACTATAGATATACACTCATTTCCAATGACTCGCCTTTAACGATCAAGAATTTGGTTTGATCACTATGTGCAAAACAGCTTGGACAAGAGCCCCATTGGCTCCTGATCAATCACTTAATTCAAATCAAATACTTATCGCTTTAACTTTGATAGGCCAACCACACTATATGTACACACTGTTGTGATGGTAACATCAGCTCATGAACAACTTTATCTATATTTATCAATACTTCGAGAATGGTTCACTAATTTTAGGACTTAACCTGTCCCTTCTATTTAGACTTATCCAGTCTTTTTTAAGATGAAACTTGTACTAACACCACTGGTCCTATTTCTATACTCATATTCTCTCTCGATACAATTTCGCCTTCTTTCTTTGTCTTCTCCGAGCTGCTTCAACCAATATCCCTACGCTCTTGGTGTGCTGAATTAACTTAGAATTTAACAACTTTCTTTCTCCCACTTTATCTCAATAAAAATGGGGACCTACACTTGCGTTCACATAAATCTTGATAAAATGGCATCCCAAAGCTGACATTGATGATAAATGATCATTCCAGTGTTTCCTTAAAACTCAGGCTCTCAACATATCTTACATTTCCTGAATCACTTTCATACTTTGACTCTCCGTTTAAGGATGATAGGTGGTGCTCATTTTCAACTTTAGCTTCCAAATATTTAAACATCTTCTATTCATTTTTATCCGTTAAGGTTGAAAAGTAATCTCATATATTCACTTATTATCACTTTTAAGTATTCAAACTTCATATTCCACTCTTTCCAATTCGTTTATTAACTCCTCGGTGCTCTTAATTACATCTAATCCTTTCCATCGGCATAAGGCATCTGTTACCATACGGCTTTGCTCAGGTAGTTGTTAACGGATTAATCAGAGTCTTTTGTTAACCTTAGTCAAAATTTCATTCTTGAAAACTCAACGCATAGTTGCTTTCCTTCTGATCCTTGGAGAAAAATCCTTGGGCATTCCATGCAGACTTTCTTATTCTTTGAGTAGCTGGGGATGTTATTGATAAATACAATTTGTTTATCTAAGTACTCCTTATACACCATGATCCTTAATCCCTTATAGTCACCTGATACACTTGTTATTTCACATAATATCACCACAGCTTGCAATGCTCTTGACTCACTTTACTCGTAATCTCTGATATGTTCTCAGGTCGGATCTTAAGTTAATTCCCGAAACATAACACGCTTCATGAATTAGGTTTCGTAGGTAATTAATTCTTTGTAGGGGTCACTTATTCTTAATTGTTGTTTTGTCTAACTCCCGACAATCAGTACATAATCTCATAATTTCATTCCTTTTCTCCATCAACATTATTGGTACACTTTACGATTCGCTTCTTGCAAACCACTCCTTGGTCTGCCTTAACCACTAGGCCATTAATACTTCGCCTTAATTTTTTGACATGTCCACACTTCCTAATCCATCTTGAAATTTTCTTCTTATACCTGGTTATCACTATTTTTCTTTAAATTTCCGTATATCTTGGCATTTTTTCAGTAAATTAAATACTTTATATTATGAATATCCTGTGGAATCTCATTTCTTAATCCTTCTACTTATAGTATCCAAGTGCTAGAAGAAAATTTAGGAATATCGTGATTGTTCTTCTGGGTGCATAATCTTCTTCTTACTAACTGTTAACATTTTAATCCATTATCTTCCCTTGACATCTCCTTATCTTTTCTTAGCAATTCTGACTGAAAGGGCATACTACCCATCCTTGTTTCCTTGGAATTATATGTCTGACTTCTAACTCTAACTTTTAAAATTCTATAGATAATTTTTCTGGTACAGTTTCTACGTTCATTCTCTCCTTTTTGCTTATCGCCTGCCTCTACATTTGCTTTTCCCCATGAGACATACTTTAAACTTTTATGGTCCACATAGATCTTATACTTTTCTCCATACCTATCATGTTTCCCAATCTTTCAAAACAAATATTACTACTGTTAGTCCCAATTGTGAGTAGGATACTTCTGCTCATAAGGTTTTAGTTGTCTGGTGCATATACAATAACTTTATTGTGCTGCATCAACACACATCCTACTCCCTTACAAGAAGCATCACTATAAACTACAAAATCTCCTTGATACTTTCAAAGTGATAAAGCAGGTGCTGTAACCATTCCCTCCTTCAACTCCGTAAAACCTTATTCACCCTACTCCATTTCCTATAAACTCCTTACTTTTCCTGGTTAGCTTCGCCAAAAGTGTTGCAACTTTCAAGAAATCTTGCATATAGTTTCGATAATAACCAGCCCATGGTAACACTTCTTACTTTTGTTGGTGCTTTTGGTCTTCCTTCATTTAAAGTAACTTTAATTCCTGTTGGATCTCCTTTTGCCCCTTCCTCACCGATTACTTATGCTTTCTACCATCAAAACTTCCACTTGGTAAACTTTACATACAACTTCTTTCTTCTCCGATTCCCCAGTTGTTATTAAATGCTTCGCATGGTCCTTCGTTGACTTTAAGTAACACAAATACAACTCATCCAGATATTCCTTAAAGATTATATCCATCAAGTTTAAATATTACTGGTATATTGATTAATCCAAATGACATCACTAGAACTTTGTAGCAGCAGTACTTGGTTCTGAAAATTATCCTTGATATGTCCATAAGTTCAATCTTCAATTGGTAACACCCAAATCTTATATCCATTTTAGAAAATACTTTGCTTCTTCTGTTTGATCAAACAAATCAGTAGTTCGAGGTAACAGATACTTACTCTTGACAGTAAACTTGTTGAGCTTTCATTAGTCGACACATAATCTCCTACTTTCATATAACAAACAATACTGGTGCACCTTATGGGATACATTGGGTCTAATCGCTTCTTCTTCTAACATCTCTTGCATCTGCTTCGCTATCTTCCTTATTTTAACTGGTTCCATTTTATGTAAAGCCTTGGTCACTGGCTTCGTCTCAGGTGCTAAGTCAATCGCGAGCTTCATTTCTCTATTTGGAGGAAATGTTGATAACTCATCTGGAAACATATCTTAAAACTCCTTAATTGCTATAAAATCTTCAAATTTTGTTTACTTCTGACTTTTATTTATCTCCTAATCACCATAATGCTCGCATATTGATCACCGTAATCATCGTTGACAAATTCTTTAGCTTCCTTCTTCTTTTATACTTCATCATATTCTTATTTGACGTCTTCCGGACTATCTTTTCATCACGACGGTTTGTCTAGGCATCACGCTTAAATAATTAATCCATTCCTTAGAATAATGTCAAATCCTCTTATCTCAAATTATATCAATTCTTCACAACTTATTGCCAGAAATCTCAATTTCACCATTGGTACTTATTCAAAAATTACACGTTCTTGACTTGCTAGTCCTTTGATCATAATCTTATCAATTCAACAGGGTAATTCATCTTATCAACAAAACCTTGGGAGCTAAACAATCAAGTTGCTCTCACATCTTTCAATACTTTAACGTATAAAGTATCCACGATAATCATTTACATCACCACGTTCGTATTCTGAGTAACATATTTTATAGGAAAGTCGCAATTTCTCGTTCTCGGAGACGTATTCCTCATTGGAGTAGATTCCCTTGACTCTTAGTGCATCCCTGACTGGGCTAGTGATTTGCAATTCTCGCCATATGCCCTTGTTTTCTTTCCATGCGTGAGAGGTAGATGGAAGTTTGTCCGCTTGGTTCATAATACGTTGATTCTTGTTTGAAAAACTCTTGCAAAGAACGACAATACAACGAAACAACTAGAAGGATTCACAATTCAACAAAAATTAAAGTTGAAAAGAAGGAAGAAATAAGGATTTGAGTATGAATGAGACAACCACATTGGTACTTAAGATGGCCAGTCTTTCATACCATATGGCATACAGTCCATGTTTAGGTGGCGTCCCACCCGACTCTTCGTCATTCTGACAAAGTGTCTTACCATAACACTGTTTGTTCCAATCAGAAAGCAAAACTTGAGGTAAACAATTAAATTTGAAAGGAATGCAATACCCTCCTTTTTGGATATCATCCTAAGGAGTTTATTAAGAAAAGAAGTTCATATATTTTTTTTAGGAATTAAAAAGGAATATACGTTGTAATACTGAAGACAAGAACAACACCATTGGTCACCATCCATATTTCACTTGTATTCATTTTTCGAGCTTGTTCAATCATATTCCCATTGTTCCATATAATAACTTTAGAAAGTACGTTAAAATGCCTTCGCAAATTAAGCATTATGGTAAATTCTTACTTGTCACGTCTTGCATCTTTAACATCGCACCCACACGTATAATACTTTAACAATTCAATCATAACAGCGTCCTTACCAAATAACCTCGAGTTGCCTCTTTTCAATTTAGAATAACCACGAATCATTCAACATAACGATCCTTTTATTAATAATATTCTTCTTTGACAAAAGTCTGAAAATCTTCCCAATCTTCTTTCGGTCATACCCAGGCTTCTGTTAATCAATGAATTCTTTAAACTTTAATGGTCTCTGCAACTGGATGAATGATTACTCCATACACAGATTCTGTTATTACTCTTGTCAAACCATATTTGCACCTTACCGTTAGGAATAATCAGCTTCTTCATAATCACGGGTTACTTGGTTCTCTGAATTAATAATACTAAGTCTGAAATAAGTATCCTTCCAGGTAATCCGGGTCTTTTAACAAACAAGAAACTCAAGTAGTAACTTGACAACCGAGGTTTAAAACTTATTTTATTAAAACATCATTTGAAAATTTGTTAAGAAAATCTCTTTCGAGAATTTGTTTAAGAAAATTTTGAAAATCACACACTTGGTTGTCCTTACTATGTGAGTTGGTTGTTGTCCTTTCGACCTATAACAAGGTACCAAATTAAAGAAACAATCACGCAAAGGTCCATTTACTTCCATTTATCTTCTCTCCTTTATTGGGTCCATTTGCCTTCCTTAATCGACGAAAACTTCAGTTGTCGTTGCATGTTAGCTTATTCGTAGCTTCACATCAAAGCTCCCGTACTGGTAATACTTCCATTATCAACTTTGCAATCGTTAAGTGGAACAGACTATCTAATAGTCAACAAGTCTATTTCATAGAACCAAAATTTGCTCATATCAAATCACATCACTACTTTACATATCACATTTATCATAGCACCATCATTTAATTCTATAAATATTCCAGATTTATACTCTTCTCTCTAACTTTTTCATAATTCATCTAATCCATCCCACAACTAATCACGGGTGGCCTATTTACTAGTAACTCCATTTAATCTGGTAACAGCTATCCTCCGAGACACGTGAATCTTCTTTCTAAACTCCTTCTAACTTTTACTTATATCTCAAATACTCACCATTTACTGTAACTCCCAAATCCATCCTCGTAAGTACAATTGCTTCATAGGACAAGTTTTAAACTGGGGTATAGAACAGGATGTAGGATAAACTGAAGAGATACACTCGTAATTGAATGTCCAGTAAAACAAAAATAAGTAGATGGAGGTTCTTAAATAGATATTCTCGTATCAAGAGGTGGAAAATTAGCGTAGAATAACTTGAAGAAGTACAACCGTTATAACAGGAGGTAGTACCATTAAAGCTGGTGGAGGAATAAGGTGCAAATCAAATATGAGAGAAGATGACGATCCTCGAACGGAAAACTCCAAACAATCAGATGATACATGGAAATCAGGATCTACCATTGCCGTTGTCTGGAAATCATGTCGCAAGCTAAGAATCCCGAATTGCAACACAAACCGTGTCGGAGATCTACTATATAGTTGCACTCATTCTCACGACGTCTTATCTTTCTATATCCAATTCCTAATCCCAACCCTCTACCCAATCCCGACAATCTAGGCTCGTTTCAGTGACTTATAACTTGTAGCTCTGATACCAACCTGTGGCGCCCTCCAAACCCGGGTCAGAAGTTTGGGGTCCACAACACATACACAATATATAAACCTGTATAAGAAATATTATTTTCAATGACCCTACTTCACATAACCACGGATCGCAACAGGTTAAAGTATGAAAACAAGCCACAACCTTAACTTTTATTACAACGTACCAAATCCCAACTAATTTAACTTACAACTGATAATAAAATCATTCTTACAATCTGATTATCTCTGTACCGCATGAAGCTCCTGCTAGCTCGATCCAACTCAACTGGAACCTTAGCCCACACTTTGGACTAAGGAACTTCACTATCATCCATATTCTTTTCAACTGTAAAATATATAAAAGAATCGCAAGGGTGAGCTAACAAGCTCAGCAATTCTTAATGGGGATAACTGAGGTTAAACAATAATCAAATGAAATGATTCAGAGGAATCAAGTTTCTTTTTTTTTACTAATCATTAGAATTGGATATTCATTTTAAATTTTAAAAGAAACCAAGGTTAGGCTTCTGATCAGTCACGCACTAACCCCGAGAAAAGCACACATCACTGCTCTAATTACTGGATCCAAGGCATACATTGGCCTATAATTGACCACGAATCTGGTCTGACCACAAATCTAGTCCACATAAAAAACTATCCAATCCTAAAACAATTCAGTGTAATAAACAATGTAATTCAATAAGCAAGATTATAATCAACATTGATAAAGCACTTGTACAAAAGCGTAATGCAGTTCATGAGTATCACCAGGGTATATCAAGGTATGTATAAGAAATAGTTTTCGGTTTGTAAAAGCATCAAGTATTAGATCAGTAATGATTTTTAAGGTATAGTTCTTTGATGTTATAAGGAATGGTTGGGGTATAAAAGTTTCTGTGTTTTCAGACAATTTTCTTCCAGTGTTTGGTGTTTGGTAGTTTAACATTTGGGGAGTAGTATCATATTTGTATGGTTTGGTATCTGAGGATCAACAAAGGACGCTTTACAGAGAATAAGGCTTATGGCTCAAGATCAAGAAAATCAGGGTTCAAGATTAAATAGTTTAAAACACTTGCAATATAAAACAGGAGTTATTTTGAATAATAGCGATATGTTATGAAATAGTTCGACAACATTGGTAATATATCTTGAAGAAAAGTTTACTTGCCTTACATGGCTTTATAACTATTACTGATCAACTCTGAGCCGACTCTATCGCTCAGGCTTTAACGTCCAACCACTAAATCTCATTGGATTCAACTTCGACACTCAGGTTTTTCTGTTGAAACTCTACTGAGCTCTTTGACTGACCGCTAGGTTATCTTTAGTCCATCATCCACTTTCAGGTTCCCAACTATAGCCTACAGGGTCGAAATACCCTATGTTAGATGTCTAGGTATGCTTGACATATCCTCGATACCAATTTTACCCAACGATATTCAAACCTGACTCGTAATTATGTATATTATAATAACACACGCAACAAGTAGGTTTCACAATCTCAAAAATTGGTTCGGTTTTCATTTTCGGAAAATACGTATACTCGTCATTTTACGAGATTAGGGTTACTGAGTTTTGGACCGAACATTCAACGCAACATACAATCAGGTTTTGTATAAAGCATACATATATGTATTTACTTATACTCGCTCGACATCCCGAATAATCCTCGGATACGCTCCCGTATTTCCATAGTTCGATTTCCCGGAAATCGGACAGCGTTTCCTTTGTTTATCGGACTACCCGTCGAAACACCAATCGACGTCAAATCTCAAACACAACAACTTCAACGACATCCCACTCACAACAATCAATATCCACAATTTTCCAAATGCCAATTCAATACTATTATTAATTATTATTCGCATTTTACATTTATTTATTAAATTAGGACTCAGAAAATAATCATCACGGTCCACCGTTCGCTCGTAACGAGTCATCACGAAGGGCGGCAAAATTTCACGGGTACCCAGCATTTTCCCGGGTTTCCAACGCAAAACCTCGCCGATTACAATAATAATCTTTCGATCGTACATAAATTTATTTCATTAAAATAATCAAATAACTTTTCCTGAAAAATCCAAAAATCCCAAAACTATACGCACGAATTAACTTGCAAAACAACCTTACAATCGGAAAAGTTGCAATCGGAAAACAAGCCGGAAAAACCGATGCACAGCAGACACACCAACACACACGGGTTACTCACACATACAACACACCATTAGACACACACGATTATGCACACACAGCAGCGTATATATACATACGTGGATATATATATATATAGCCATCAACAAGCAAAGCAGTACAGGAACCCACCGAAATCACACCGGAAAAAAAATAGAGCGGCGGCTGGAGATTCCCGAAGCAGAGAAAAAAACGGGAAGGGAGAAGATGAAACAGAGAGGGAGAGATCGAGGGAGATTGAGAGAGTCGAGAGAAAGAGTTGTGAGAGATGAATTTTGAGGGAGAAAGAAAATGACAGGGGAGGAGGGGTGTTGCTGTGTTTCTGTATTGCATTTTTAATTTATTATTTTTACATAGCAATCACAATAGGCCACGTAGCAACCACAGTTCTGAAAATTAAACACGTAGCAATTGGATTGATATGAATTCCCTTGTAGTCCGGTTGCGTCCCGCTTTTATGATTTAGTGGACAAATGTGCGGGTAGGAATAATTTAAAAAAATTACAGAAATAGTTTCAAAATTCTCGGAATAATTCAATATTAATAAAAATAATTTTTTTATGATTTTTAATGAATTTTTGAATCACGCTCTATACCCACATTTCACAATTAACGAATCGAGCTGCACTTAAAACAATTTCAGAAAATTACGAAAGTAGTCTTAAAATGTTATAAATATCCCGAAGTTAAATAAAACGTAAATTTTGTAATTTTAAAATAATTTATGAAACATAATTTATACCCTGCTTTTAACCATTAAACGAATCAACGCGCGGGTGAAATTAATCCCAAAATTCCCAATATAATTTTAAAATTCTCAAAATATTCCAAATTTAAATAAATATGAGTTTCATAATTTTTCAAGAATTTTAGAATAAATGCAGATTTTACAATTAAACATAATCAAAAAATCATATAGGGTTAAATAATTGATAAATTATTGATTTCTAAATTTTGTAAAATCCCAAAAATAATTATTATAATTATAAAAGCATAAAAACAATTTTAAAGACATTCCAAATATTTATGTAATTAAATTTACATTAAATCTACTTTAAAAGTGAAACAATTCAATACAATTCCTTAATTAATCACGCGGACAACCCGATACATCATAAATCACACCTAAATAATAATCAAACAACACATAGCGGTCAAAACCAATACATATATTCTATTTAATAATTTCCATAATAATCACATATTTAAATAATTCAAAAATACACGAGTCGTTATACACCTTCACTTTCTTTTACGAGGACATCACTCACTGCATGATCCGTTACGGACAGATACACGTACAAGTCCTCTCCTTGAATGGGTTTGGACAGAAGTGGTGGTGTAGTTAGATAACTTTTCAAGTCATTTAAAGTAGCCTCAATATTTTTCCGGCCACAAGAATCCTTTGTTCTTTCTCAACATGTCATAAAAAAATTTGCACATGTCCGACGAACGTGAAATGAACATGTTCATGGCTGCAACCCGTCATGTCAGTTTCTGTACATCTTTGACGTTCGATGGGCTTTTCAATTCAAAAATTGCCTTAATTTGTTCTGGACTTGCTTCAATTCCTCTCCTTGTCACCATATGTCCAAGGAACTTTCCTGACGACACAGCGAAGTTATATTTAGATGGATTCAACTTCATGTTGTATGACCTTAGTATATGAAATACTTTTTGAAGATCGCGAACATGATTTTTCGCATTAACAGACTTGACAACCATGTTGTCAATGTAGACTTCCATCGTCTGCCCTATTTGATCTTTGAACATTTTGTTGACAAGTCTTTGAAACGTAGCCCCATCATTTCTTAGTCCAAAAGGCATGGCTAAGTAACAATATATCCTTTATCCGTTATAAACGCAGTCATTTTACAGTCAGATGGTTCCATTTGAATTTGATTGAAGCCACTTGATACATCCAGGAACATGAGCAACTCATGACCAGCCGTCGAGTCTACCATGGTGTCAATGTGAGGTAGTGGATAGGGGTCTTTAGGACAAGCCTCCATTAAGTCCATTTAGTCAACACAAACTCTCCATTTCCCATTCTTTTTCTGTACAATGATGATATTCGCTAACCATTCAGGGTAATCAACCTCTCTAATCATCCCAGCCTTGATGAGCCTTTCCACTTCATCATTTATTATCTTGTTTCTTTCTGCTGCAAACTTCCTTCATTTTTGCTGAACATGTGTGTAGCTGGGATCAATGTTTAGTTTATGTGTAATGATAGTTGGATCTATTCTTATTATGTCTTCGTGTTCCCATGCAAAAGCATCCAACCTCGTAGTCAGGAAATTCACCAGATTAGCTTTAATTGTTAGGGAGAGGTCTTCCCCTATTAAGACCTTCTTGTCTCCCGTCTTCAAGTCTACTTCAGCTAAGTGTTCCGGTCCTGTAATTGTAGCTACAGGCATCTCATTTCCATGATGTTGGACGGTTCGTTTCAGACATGTCATTTACAGTTCTGAGCCATATTTTGATCCCCTCTTATTTCCTGGGCTCCCCATGGTGTTGGGAATTTTAACACTTGGTGATACGTGGATGGTACTTCCTTCAAGTTGTGGATCTAAGGCCTTCCCATGATTATATTGTAACTCGAGTCCACATCGATTATACAGGATTTTTCCAACAGATTGACCCCTTGGGCATATGTTGGAAATGTGATTTCCCCCAACGTGTGTTTTATCTCACCACCAAATCCCACTAGTGTCGTCGATTTCTTGATCAAATCACTTTCTGCCAATCCTATTTGTGTTAATGTGCTAAGTATCATGATGTTGGAAGCGCTCCCATTGTCCACCAATATTCTTTTGATTAAGCAATTTCCCACATGTAGTGAGATAACTAGTCCATCTTGTTGTGGTTCACATACGTTTCTTTTATCTGATTCGTCAAATATTAAGGATGGAAGACTGTCATCTCCAACTCCCACTTATGTGAGTCGTATCTCTGTTTCTCTGGATGCTCTTTTGGCCTGTGAATATGTTGATCCACATATATCTGACCCTCCTGAAATGAAGTTAATCACCTTGTGATGTGGTGGAGGTGGTGGTTGTCTCAGTGGTTTCATGTTATCTTTTCTAGGCGACACGTCCTTCCTGACATAAGACGTCTTCTTTGACGTCATGAATTCTGTGAAATATCATTTCCTGGTTAGAAATTGTAGCTCTTTTCGCAAAGCCACACATTCATAAGCTTTATGTCCGTAATCTCCATGATAGTCGCACCATAGTTTAAAATCTGGGTTCGCTTTAGGCTTGTTGCTCTTCACTGGCCAATTGACTATTCCTCCCAACTTGGTGAACTCCTTCATCATCGCTGAAGGCATTATCGTGAAGCCATAGCTGTCATAAGTTGGTGGCAGGTTGGGGTCCTTCTTCTAGTCGCTACGTTCCTCCCTCTTTCATTCGTTAGATTCTCGTGTCGAGTTGACATAGACTTCATCCCTGGTAGGTCTTGTGTAGGGCTTGTAATCCCTAGATCTTGGCGTCGTAATCTTTCTTGACAATTTGTAGTACTTCTCGTCATCTTCCATTCTGTCTTCTTCCAATCTCACTTGCGCCATGGCTTTGGCATGTACGTCATCCATTGTTCGACATGGATACTTTGTCAATTTCTCATAGAATGGGGATTCCCGTTCTAATCCTCTCCTAAATGCTTCAATAGCCGTAGGGACATCACAGTTGGTGATGGTCACCTTCTCTCTGTTGAATCGTGTCAAGTAATCACGCAACGGCTCTCTATTTTGATGCACAATTTTGTACAAGTCACTGGTAGTTTTCTCAAACTCTCGGCTGCTGGAAAATTGCATGTTGAATGCGTCTACCAAATCAGCAAATGTCTTAATGCTTCCATGTGGGAGATTTACAAACCATTATAAAGTCGGTCCTGATAATGTAGAACCAAAACATTTGCACATACATGCTTCCTTCAAATCACGCGTGATTGGTACCGTGAATATTCATTACTTATATTGTGCAATGTGTTCTAAATGATCACTTGTTCCATCATATGATCTCATTTGTGGCTCCGTGAAACGTTTTGGTATTTCTACCAAAGCAATGTTGTCATGGAAAGGCGAATCAGCGTAGTTTATGGGGGTCACTTTCTCTAATGGTTTTGGAACACTAGGATTCCTTTCAATCAAATCTCTTACTTCTTGTAGTTCTCTTTTGAATTCTTCTGCGATTTAATTCCGGGATCTAATGCTCCAATGTCGTGACCTTCTTCTGTCAGTTTCTTCCTGACGATCATAACGATCATCGTATCGTTGCTCGTCACGCCTCTTTTCCATGTCATCATCGTTGTTTGGCACATCCTCCATGTCTCCTATATCAATAACATCATCTATTTCATTCGTTGGTCCTTCATGTTGATCATATTCTCCTGCATCATCCATGTCCAAATATCTGACCATGCTTGGGATTGTCTTTTTCGTCGCAGTCTTAGTTCTTGATTTGGCCATAGTCAGCTCTTTCTTCAATGTCTCATTCTCAGAATGCATCTTCTCCATTTCATCTTGTAGCCGTTTCAATGTCGGAGCCATCTCTTTGTTGTTTTCAGCTTCATCCTCCTAGTTTGTAACTTCTTCTCCGTCGTTTGCCATCGTAATGTGTCAATCAAATCCTTAGCAAGTTTCCCACAGACGACGCCAATTGTTTTTAACAAATTTTGTGAGGTTAAATGCTAAGGGTAGATTAGAATATCTTTATAGTAATGTGACTAAATAAACGTAACGTAAGTAAATTAGACACAAGAAATTAGTGACGCGGAAAACCCGTGAACGGGAAAAACCCGCGGGTGGGATTGCGTACCCAACCGGAAATATGATTCACTAGATAAATGATATCGTTTACAATGAGTTTAAGCTAACGTACATGTTCAAATAACATCGTAGAGTAAGGTGTTAATACATGTGTTTGCAGGTTGAGGTTTCGGGTGTATGTGTATTTGTTATCTTCTTCCCAGAGCTTGAGCTGATGTAGCTATGGAAGATTGAATGTTGCCTATGTTCTTTTTAATTCGAGTTGTTCTTCTCCTTCCTCTCTCCTCAATTTATCTCCTTGATAGTGTCTTCTTTTTCTCCAACTTCCCCTTGCTTTTCTCTAATTCAAATTATGGTTGATGATCATGTGGATATGCTTACCTATTCTTTCTCCTATTAACTCGGAAATCGTTGGACTGGGTCCTGTTCTCTGGTGCTTGCTTCTTTGATGATGTCGTCCAGGACGTCTGTTTTTCCTTCCCGTCATGACATGCCATCTCATCGACGACGTGAACTCCTTCTGTCATGCCCAAATTTCCATGTATAACATTCCCCATTCGTAAAATTACGTTGGGCTTGTTTCTTATAGAAGAAACAGCCTTGAACATCGATCTCCATTATCATGTTTGTGCAGTCCAAGTTCCACCCTTCCCAACATCTGTAATCTATCCTTTTTCTGGACTTTTGTTTCGACCGTTTAGAGATGATCTCAAGTTCGCCGATATTTTGTTTTTGACACCGTAGGATGACAATCGGCCGGTTCAGATCAGTTATTATAAAATTTAAATTCAAATCCAAATAGTTTTGGGTTATTCAAATCCGTATCCGTCGTATTTTAATCGGATTGGGTATTTTTCGGATATCCAAGATAGCGAATAATTTGATCAAATTTAATATTATTTATACATGCAAATACTATTAATTACATTTTTATAATATCTAAAATTAAAAAAACATAAATTAATAGGTAATCAGACATATTATATTGTGCAGGCTGACACGATGAGTGAAGTATAAGATGTGTTAATAACATAATATTTAGTATCTCATCCTAAGAAATTATAATTTACTAAATAAGTGCTTACAATCTTTTCATTAATTTATTACTAACCAAATAATATAATAAAAATATGTAAATTATGTCTTACATCTAAAATATTGTATATACTATATTATTTACGTGTCTGATTTTGATCTGATTTCGGGTTTGGATCGGGTTTGAACTGAGTTTCAGATTTCGGATTGAGTATCGGTTCGATATCGCTGTAATCCAAATCCAAATTCAAAATTTTGGGTTCGATACATCCAAAATTTCGGATTTCGAACGGATATCCGTCGAAACGAATTATTTTGCCATTTTTATATCTTTCTTTACATTCGGTGACTGAAAACACGATTAATCATGTGTTCAGTCACATGCATATTCGGACCCAAATTTTTTTGTAACATATCCAACATTGTTTGCAAGTTCTAGGTTTACCCGTATAGGAGTTGCGTGTTCCCTGCAATCACTTAAAATCCGTGCTATACCCGAACTCAGGGATGAATTTTTAATTTAATCTGAACATACTTTAGACTTGAGGTTAAAATAATTTGCGCGACTCGCGCCGAGTATTGTAAGTCTACTTAAACTTTGATACTGATTCGTAACATCATCAAGTATCAAAATAATGACTTGATTAAATGTTTTATATTCGATCAACACATTGTGGGAGCATTTTAGAGATAATGCACATTGCATGGTGCAAATTTATAGGAAGGCTTCGTATTGAAAACGTAAATATGTACGAATGAAGTCTAAACACGATAGATTCCCTGGGGACCATTATGATGTAAAGCAATCAAGCATTTAAGATACTATACGTATGTTGCTTGCACTATTTAACTTTTTAATTGAATTATTATTATTATTATTATTATCATTATGTTCCTACTTTTATATGATTAATCCAAAAAGCTTTTTACTATTATCTTAAAATGATGACGATAGTACAAGAAGAATCTCCTGATTGTAAGTATACATTCACATTGAAAGTTTCAGTGTTGGTAGTATAGTACTCCCTCCGTCCCGGTATACATTTCCTATATCGACTTCAGACATTATTTATGCTAAACAGTTGACTGTTAATTTACGTCTAATCTATATTATCAAATATAGTCATGAGTGATCTCGTCAGATTCGTATTTATGAGTACTTTAATATAATGAAATTTTTATATTTAATACTATTACGAAATTAAAGATATTAACAATCAAAAATTTGCATTGGCAAACGTGTCCAACACAAATAGGAAATATTTTTAGGGACGGAGGGAGTAATCCCATTATTCGGTTCCAAATAAACACAGACAAATGAACAATGTACAATTTAATTAATTAAGAATTAAGATGTGTTTTATATTCCTAATAGCATGCTGATGATATCATGCATATGCACTGGCATAGCTAATCCTTGAAAATGAGATGTTAACTCTACATTTGTTATAGCTGTACATTGGCTTATTCATAAAACTAGGCTTAATTCAGCTGGATAGAGATCAAAAGAATTACTAATGTTTAATTATGGTGTGGTTAATGTAAAGTACAATATTAATCAACTAAATAATTAAGGGTCGGAAAGCTTAAATCAAAAAAATTCTAGTATAACTTCAATAAGCTTTATAAAATTTATCGAAAAAAAAAGTTGATATGCGAGTCATTTATTTTTCATGAGAAAACCTTAAAATCCAAAGGATTTTTTTTTTAAAATACGTATATATTATGTTAGTTCAATGAGCATATGATAGCTATTTTCACATCATTTTTAATTTCGATGAATGATACAAAAGATTTAATCCTTTAATTGTACATATTAGTTGCAATAGTATGTTTTATATTAGTTGCAACAATATATTATGCATTATAATTAACATAAACTAACATAAAATGAGTTAATAGAATAGAACGACGTATGAGGAATTATATCTATATATATCGTATATATATAATAAGAGTAAGAGGATATAGGATGTGATTTTTTCAGAAGTTGGAAAGAAGTTTAGAGTAAACATATTTTCCCGGAGAAGTTAAAGAAATCGTATAGTCTAGTACCGCTGATTTGTGATAGAAGTAAATTGGCAACGAGTCAAAGACTAACTAAGCCCATTTCGGACTTTCTGTACCAGAAAAGCCCATTCCAGACTTTCTGTACCATTATTATGTTTTTGCAAAAGAACTTTATTGAATAAAGCCCATTTCACATACTGTAAACTGTTGGTAGTATTATTTTGGTTGGTGGGGGAGCTTCCCCCATTTTTATTAGGTTCTTTTTTAATTTATTAAAAACCTTTTTTAAGTGAAAATTAGAATATAAATACAATCTAAAGAAAGATAACGTTCTTTATATAAAGAGTGTTAACGTAACATATACGTATATAGGTTGTGGCGCACTCCAAACCCGGGTCAGAAGTTTGGGGTCCACACGCACACACCTTATTTATAATCTGCTTATAACAATAATAAAGATAATAATAATATGCAGTGACCCTACTTACCAACTATCACGGATCGCAACAGGTTAAAGTATGCACACAAGCCAAACACACACTTATATTACAAACCGTCCAACTCCCAACTATTCAAACTCAGAACTGAGTATTAAGCATTATTACAAACTTTTACAAACTTAAATTATTCCAAAAGATGCCTACTAGCTTAACTCGATCAACCTGAACCCCTAGCTCTCGCGTTGGACTGAGGATCCTCGCTACCAACTGGTTCCTTCTTAACTGGAAAAGAACATAAACAACATCGCACAAATGAGCTAACTAGCTCAGCAAGTCTCAATTACAAGACTGAGAATAATGATCATCAAGTGAAAAGGGTTATGATATCAAGTGAACAATGAATTATGATTTAGAATTGGATATTATATTTTTATTTTAAAAACCAAGGTTAGGTTGCTGATCAGTCACGCACCAACCCCGAGCAAAGCACACAACACTGCTCTAACTACTGGATCCAAGGCACACATTGGCCTAACTTGACCTTTAATCTGGTCTGACCACGAATCTGGTCCACAATTTTATAAAAACAATCCAATTCTAACATAATAACATAATAAACAATGTAAAGCAATCAACCTGTAAGTCATATGTCATAGCTTATTTGTATATTCGAGGATTCAACTCAACTCAAATAAGAATGTAATAAGTAAATAGTGGATCGACCGTCAGAGAGATCTCGCAAAGTAATATCTGTCAAAGGATTCAGAAATAAGGTTCATCTACAGACTTGAGGAGTTAATTCACTGGAAGAAGTTCAAGAATTTGATCATGCCTCAGTGATATAAATCAAGATCGTGGATTTAATCAAATGACAGAGATCTCGTCAGAGTATCATTAATTACAAGGATTTAATTTGAAGAAAATCAAAGCGTCAAAGTCAAGACATGAAGAAACGTCACGGAAGTTAGTCACTCATGAACCAGACAGTACATCGAGTGTCAACATTGAAGTGATGGAATTGATTCATAATTTCAATCATTTTCAGAAGATATTCAGAAGATTGGTTGCTGCTCAGGATTAGTATTAATTCTCTATTAATTAATTAAGTCATATAATTTAATTAAGAAAATAAATTATATCTGCAAAGATTAATTTATTGATTATTTAAATTAATTGATTAATTAATTCTGAATTAATATTTAGAATTTTTAGAATTTTTAATTGGTTAAAATCTGTTTTAATTCCAAAAAGAAAACTGATTGTATTAGTATGACAATCGGTATGACAATCTATAGTCATACCGAAAGTCATGCTAATTCAGTTGATTGTCTTACCAGAATTATTATTAGATTAAAATCACTTATTAATTCAGCAAAAACAATCTGCTTGAACTACTATGACAATCGGTATGACAATTGATTGTCATACCGAAAGTCTTGCTAGTTCATTCTGATTGTCTTGCTAGTTCTAAGGATAGTCCTACCGATTGTCTTGCTGAGCTCAGGATTGTCTTGCCAGGTCAATTCTATTCTGTTGATTAAAAAGAAGCAGACAAGCAGCAGTTCACCACATCTCAATCATACAGAACACATTCAAGAACAAAGAAAAGAAAGCAGCCGCCTTGAAACATTTTATTTTCTTCTCTGCTTACATCAAGATCAAAATTCTAGTTTGTTAATGTTAAATCCAAACCACTAGAATTATTTATCTTGTTCTTGTGTAACAATCTAGCGGATCAAAATCCCTAGAACTTAATCTCAAATCGCGTTTAGCATTTGATTCTAATTATTGCAAAAATAGAAAAAGTTTATGTCGAATTTATTCTAGATTTGTGATAATTGATTTGAGATTAATACCTTGTAATCGATACAGTTGTTGTAACACCTTTCAAGTTTAATAATATTTTTATTTAACTTGAATTTTGTTTCACATTTTTTATTCCGCATTTATTCGATTATTTGGTACTGTTTGTATTCAACCCCCCTTCTACAAATAAATTGGGACCTAACAATTGGTATCAGAGCCTTCTGATTAACGAACAAATCAAGATCCTAGACTTTTGTGATTTTTCAACTCCTTGAATTTTTATTTATTCAAAAATTCATAATGACTTCACATAAAGTTGGAACCGTTAAAATTCCACAATTTGATAAAGAGAATTATATCATGTGGAAGAAGAAGATGCTATTATTTTTACAAGTTGCAAATCCCAAATATTCAAACTTGTTAAAGAAGGGTATAAAAACTCCGATGGTTATTGAACCGGAGGTAATAATAGATGGTGTGGTGACTACTGAAGCTAGAACCTATCCAAAAGAGCCTGAAGATTTTACTCCTGCTGAGAAGGAAGAAGCCTCCTTGGATGCCAGCCTTCAATTAATATTAATTGATTCCCTTGATCCCTTGATGAACAGACATGTGATGAACTGTAAAAATTCCAAACACATGTGGGAAACTATTGAGGTGATTAATGAAGGCACAGAGGAAGTTAGGGAGAACAAGTTGGAAATCCTAACCTCTGAATATGAACATTTCAAATCAAATCCAGGAGAAGGAATTACTGAAGTGTTTGAGAGGTACAATGAGTTGATCAACAACCTGAACATCAATGGAAAGTATTATTCAATCAGGGAGGTCAACAAAAAGTTCCTTTTAACACTGCCAGCTCATCTTGAACATAGAATCACTGCCATTAGAGAAGCTAGAGATCTGAGTGAGATTTCTTTGGACAGGCTCTATGGAGTGTTAAAAACCTATGAGTTGGAGCACATTCAACAGAAGGAAGTCTACGGGAAGGATAGAATGGTCAGCACATCTACTGCACTTGTAGCTGAAGGTCAACAACAACAACAATCTCAACAGTTAGAAAGAATGGTACAGTTGTCCAAGGGTGAGGAAAATGAGTTAGTAGCAGAATATGATCCTCCTACTACAAATCAATCAAGTGATGATTTTTATTCCTTGGAAGAGCTGGAGCAATTGGAAGATGAATCAATGGCCCAAATTGTCAAGAGATTCTCCCATGTCAGATTCAGGAGGAATCCCAAGCTTAAGTACAAGTCCAACTACAACAAATTCCAGAAAGGTGGATCTTCATCCTCTAACACCAGCAGTGGTGGGTACAAAACAGGGATGGTTGATCGAAGCACCATTAGATGCTATAACTGCAATGAGTTGGGACACTTTGCCACAGAATGTAGGAAGCCAAAGCAAGTAAGAAAGAACTCTGAAAGGGCTTATCTGGCAAAGGGAAGAAGCTGGGATGATACTGACAGTGAAGATAAAGATGAAGGAAATCTTGCTCTTATGGCTATTGATGAAAAAGCTTCATCGTCAAGAATAGAGGTAAAACTTTCTGATGCTGAAATGGTTTATCATCTAAGAGGTAACTTAGATTGTGCACGTCGTGATAATGAACTGTTAAGTTTACAGATCACAGACCTTGAGAAAGAGGTCAATGAATTAAGACTTGTGCATATTAATCAAGACAAATTAAAAGAACAGGTATCTTTTCTAGAGAATAGAGTTGACTGTTATAGAAAACTCGAAACTATTCTCAAAGACAAGATCACCGGTCTTGAGACTAAGGTTAGAGCCTACTTCAATTCTTGTTCGAAGGCTAAAGAGTTCTACAGTAAGCAAGCTGTTAATCAAACATCTGGAATAGGATATGATTACAATGCTGCTATTGGAGAATTAGGCATAAAATCCCCTCCTCATGTCTGTGCTAAAGGGAGGGAAGTACCACATGTGCTTAAGGGTGTTGATGAACCCCTCTATAAAGCATCAATTGCTGAACCATTTGATGCGACCTATTCTGTTATTCAAGAGGAAATACGTGCTGAGGATCATGCTAATGAGAAGATTGTTTCCAAGTCAAGTGAGTCGAAAGTTCCAGTCAAAGTTGTGAAAGCAACTGAGACTAACTCAGACACACATGAGTTGGATAACAATAATGCCATGTCTACCATGCATAAATTGCCTGCTGTTAATCACTCTCATAAAGCATGTGGTGTTGCTAATTGTATGTCTTGTGCTTTTAATATGATGTATGCTTATTTTAATGGTAAGCATGTGTCTAATGATAAGACTACTCCTCGTCAGCATGTGAATAACAAGAAGCATGATAGGTCTAAGACTGCTAGTCCTTCTAAGGCTAGAAAGGAGACATTTGTGCCTAAGCTTAAACAGAAATTTGTTAACGCTGTTTACAAGGTCAAATGTTCAGTCATTGAGAAAGTTGAGGCAATTAAAATTAAAAATGTTGTTTTGCCTGATAAAGGACAGTTCTACAAGTATGCCGGGCCCAACCAAGTTTGGGTTCCGAAGAAGGTCTAATCCATTTGTAGTGCAGGGCATTAAACAAGTATAACCGGTTGTGTGGATTCTTGACAGTGGATCATCAAGACATATGACCGGAGATAGAGCCCTGCTATCAAATGTGGTTGAGAAAGCTGCCCCATGGTTATCTTTGGAGATAACAGCAAAGGTTTATCTGAGGGATATGGCTGTTTGCAAGCTGGGAATGTTATCATTGTAATTTTGTATATTGTGCTAGGTTATTATCAGGAAGCAGTATCTAACATATAGCACCAGTGACGAGACTTGAGAATATTACGACATATCAGACACCTGCTGCACATTACACTTGGAATTGTACTCTAGTAAGATGTGTACAAGTGTACTCCTAGTTGGTAAGTCAAAAGAGGAAGTCAGTGCACCACAGTTCATGAACTTTGCAGTTGCAGATCTATTGGACTATGCAATCTCTTCTTCACAATCTCACTTCAGGTTGGTATGAACTAGTATACTGCTCAAGCAATCGTCAAGGACATGGTATGGCACTCTAACTGCAGTTACAATTTTATATAAATAAGTAGAGTCGTCATATTTATAACTATATTATCACTAAGCACAATCATATTGTTTTATATGTGCAGTGGTATATTGTTTATGCAACATAACAATTAGTATCTAAAGTACTTGACAAGTATCGGTCAATGATATGTTGTTAACATTATGTTGCAGATATTTGTAAGCTTTTGACATGAATGAGAATTACTTAGACTTTACCCTAAGTGATCAATGTTTTATCAAAAACTCATTCATATTAAAAAACAAAATCAAACTTCTTTATACATTAGTGATTTCTTATTTCATGTAAAATCTTTTGAAATCACTATTGTAAATCATTTTCTCTCTATTACCATATGTTCTGTGTTACAGGTTCAGTCTCCAATGACTTTCTTTCATTGACAGTCATGAGGTTGAAAACCCACAACGTCTATCCCAGACTGTAAAGACAAACACCAAAACAGAACCAACCAACACTCTCTTATCACTAAATGTAGTATGAATGAGCGTGAGGGAGATAGTGCCTTAGTGCACCACATAAGGAAGGTTCTGTAGTCAACCCAGTAGCTCTGTCTCCTACATAGATGAGTAGTATTTAAACCGAGACAACTGCTAGCCCCCATACATCTTCTCAAAAAGATGTAATGGCTGAAAAGGCACAAAAACAGTTACTAGATTCATTCTCTCAACAGGGTGAGTCTATTGAATTTTGCCTGTCGGCCAAGGTATCCGATGTAGTGTCACCACCTCAAATATAAACAATTCTTAATGCACAAGGAAAGGTTACACACACAAAGGATGAGTTGACGGAAACAAGAGTTTCGACCATTTTAAGGTCAGATTCGATTGTTCAAGGTTCGTTAGTGGACCAATTGCCTTTACAGGTGTTAGGAGAGGATACTGATCCAAAAGCCATATGTCAGTGGTCAGTGTCTACCTCCCCAGGCTTAAATCCCCTGGATGCATCTGCGGATAGTGGATCTGACATAGGTGCAGATCGGCAACTTGTTGACAATGATTCAGATATTACCAGATGAGTCACAAGGAAATGTCTTCACAGGCATTAGAAGGGAACTTTGATCTTTATGCTAAATTCTTTGGATCATTGTTTACCTTCCCAGAATTCAAATCTGGAACCCTAAAAGGGAAACTAGCAACTTGTAGATTATGACTCAGATTCATCTGACGAGTTTAACAAGGATGGGAATTTGCGAACTCCCATTGCACCACCTATGACCTCCTTAAGGATGGCTAAGGTGATTTTCCTTGCAGGTACAGCTGGATTATGGAGCTATGAGAGAAGAGTGATACACTTGTGAGAATGAGTGTAAACACGAGTGGAGAGAAGAGTGAAACACATGTGAGGTACACTAAAACACAATCACACACTCACAGTGAGGAAGAAAGAGAAACTACTTGTTATTTCTTTTCCAACCAAGTGAAATATGAGAACTCCTTCAGACGACGGCATACATTCCTTCTTTAAGGGGGAGATAAAAGCTTAAGTAATAGTTTGGAGGATTCCTCAACTAAGGGGGAGAAATAGCAGGGAGGAAGAAAAAGATCCTAAAAATGTACACTACACCACACCATTGTTGTTTCTAACTACGGATCCTATTGTACGGGAGAGGTGGTAAACACAAGGTGATTTCCTAGTAAGGGAAGAAGCAGTTAGGGGAGTACCATTGGTTTTTATCTGCTGGATCCTATTGTACGGGAGAGGTGGTAAAACGAAGGTGATCTTCTTTAATCAGTTGATTCTCATAGGGGGAGAAGCAAGAGATATGGGCTTCTCAACAGGAAATGTGGTTGTACAAATGAAGATGGAACTACTTGAAGATATGTTCAGTCTAGAGGAACATCTACTTGGAATCTGGAAAATGTTAAATCTCATCCAGAACTTTTCTGCTATTTACTTTGCATGTATGTTTATATCTTTTTCTTATTTGTTAGTTGAGTTATCCTCTAGGTATTTGTGTGTTATTGTCTAACAAACAAATAGGGGGAGATTGTAAGTCATATGTCATAGCCTATTTGTATATTCGAGGATTCAACTCAACTCAAATAAGAATGTAATAAGTAAATAGTGGATCGACCGTCAGAGAGATCTCGCAAAGTAATATCTGTCAAAGGATTCAGAAATAAGGTTCATCTACAGACTTGAGGAGTTAATTCACTGGAAGAAGTTCAAGAATTTGATCATGCCTCAGTGATATAAATCAAGATCGTGGATTTAATCAAATGACAGAGATCTCGTCAGAGTATCATTAATTATAAGGATTTAATCTGAAGAAAATCAAAGCGTCAAAGTCAAGACATGAAGAAACGTCACGGAATTTAGTCACTCATGAACCAGACAGTACATCGAGTGTCAACATTGAAGTGATGGAATTGATTCATAATTTCAATCATTTTCAGAAGATATTCAGAAGATTGGTTGCTGCTCTGGATTAGTATTAATTCTCTATTAATTAATTAAGTCATATAATTTAATTAAGAAAATAAATTATATCTGCAAAGATTAATTTATTGATTATTAAATTAATTGATTAATTAATTCTGAATTAATATTTAGAATTTTCAGAATTTTTAATTGGTTAAAATCTGTTTTAATTCCAAAAAGACAACTGATTGTATTAGTATGACAATCGGTATGACAATCTATAGTCATACCGAAAGTCATGCTAATTCAGTTGATTGTCTTACCAGAATTATTATTAGATTAAAATCACTTATTAATTCAGCAAAAACAATCTGCTTGAACTACTATGACAATCGGTATGACAATTGATTGTCATACCGAAAGTCTTGCTAGTTCATTCTGATTGTCTTGCTAGTTCTAAGGATAGTCCTACCGATTGTCTTGCTGAGCTCAGGATTGTCTTGCCAGGTCAATTCTATTCCGTTGATTAAAAAGAAGCAGACAAGAAGCAGTTCACCACATCTCAATCATACAGAACACATTCAAGAACAAAGAAAAGAAAGCAGCCGCCTTGAAACATTTTATTTTCTTCTCTGCTTACATCAAGATCAAAATTCTAGTTTGTTAATGTTAAATCCAAACTACTAGAATTATTTATCTTGTTCTTGTGTAACAATCTAGCGGATCAAAATCCCTAGAACTTAATCTCAAATCGCGTTTAGCATTTGATTCTAATTATTGCAAAAATAGAAAAAGTTCATGTCGAATTTATTCTAGATTTGTGATAATTGATTTGAGATTAATACCTTGTAATCGATACAGTTGTTGTAACACCTTTCAAGTTTAATAATATTTTTATTTAACTTGAATTTTGTTTCACATTTTTTATTCCGCATTTATTCGATTATTTGGTACTGTTTGTATTCAACCCCCCTTCTACAAACAAATTGGGACCTAACACAACCGAATCATAAACAACATTGGATGTTCGATAATGAAATGGTTCTAATCTTTACAAAGGATCAATATGGCAATTTCAAAGTTTTTGGATAACAAAGGAATCAATATTTCAGGGTTACAAGGATTTGGTCTTTCAAGCATAAGGTACGATAATTTGAATATATAGGTAATTTGATTCAGTGTTTGGTATTTAGTTTGTATGTATTTGTGGAGTAGTATCGTATATTTGTGGTTCGTATTTGGGTATACAACAGTCAATGGTTTAGAAAGAATAAGGTTTACAGCTCAAGATCAATAACTGGAATCAGGGTTTTGGGTTCAGTGCTTCAAAGCACTTGCAACATAAAACAGGACTATCAATTATCTACAATATATCTCGAGAAAGTTCAGAACACTTGCCTGGTACTAGCTTGCTATACTGCACTAACTTTCAATCACAACCGTGTACTCATCGACTATCTGTTTCCCTTTCCTACGCCTTGCCTCTTCTGCTCACATATCATAAGCATCTATCAATACTCAACTTATACGATTCTATTTGAAACATACTTCTATCTACCATTCGTTTCACCAAAATCCAATTAACGGATTGAAAGTTACGCTATAAACAAGTAAACACCGAACATATAGACCGACAGTCAACCAACAAGTCACATATAGCACATAACACGTCAAACAATCAATGATATATCATTTATAAAGAAGTATCGGGTCATAAACATACTTTCGGGTATTTAAAATGATTTTTAAAATATTTTTCGGAATTAAAACGGGTCGTTGGATCAATTTTAGAGTAATAAACAGAGTTCGGTTGGCCAAATCTGGCTTCAAAATAATTTTATAATAATTATCGACCCTTGAAAACAATTTAAAATAATATTTTAAAGCTCGAAACTATTTTTCGGAATTTTTAAATCATTTTTAAATAATTAAATCTAATTAAATAATTAATTAAAATCAATTAATAATTAATTAAATCAATTAATCAATTAATTTTCGAATTAATTGACCAATTAATTAATTAATTATTAACTAAAATTAATTAACTAATTAATTAAGATTTATTTTTGAATTAAAAATAATTTTTGGAATTTTCAGAAATTAAAAACGGATTTTTATAATTAAAATAAATAGAAAATATGATTTTTAAACATTTTTAAAACAGGAATCCTATTTTTGCAAACTCTGGAAACTTCAGGGACCAAACTGCATCGTCCCCAAAAGTCCAGGTACTAAACTGTAATTTTACAGGGGGGTCGCCGAAAAACACCCTATTTCGCCGGAGAAATCGATCCAGGGATGCTCAGGCCACCACCACCTCCAGATCACATCAACACAATACCAGGAACATAACCATGCCATCAAATCACTCAACCCATCCCTGAGTTGGCCGGAATTTGGCCGAGAAGTTCGCCGGTTTCCGGCGAACTCGACGAAAACTTCAAAACACAACTCCCTTCGATTCAGACATCCTCTGATAACGAGCTATATACCAATCGATTGTAAATTTTATAAGGAACACAACCCAATATAATACAACAGCTAATAACCCCTAGATCAAAAAGCCATAAATTTCAATTAAGAACATTCATACGGGTTGTAAACCCTAATTTCGAAATTCGAAAATCAAACTCAATTTTGAACATGTTATTGAACTCCAAATCAGTCGTATAATATATCAAAATCATCAGGAAAACAAGCTTTACAACATGCAATCATCAAATCATTCAAACAATCATCCGAACAAAAATTCATATTTTTAATCAAAATAATTCGAAAATAAATAAATTTCCAGAAAATAAACCTTGATTTCTGCAGTTCTGAGACTTGAAGAAACTGATAGAACACTCCGAGACCTTCGATTTGGTTACTCGATCTTTCCAAACAGAAATCACTAACACCTTGATTTGTTGGTTTGATTCTCAAAAAGTTTTATGAATATATGAATTTTCTCTGGAAAATTATGTAATTACTGTCTGCAAATGATTTTTGGTACGAAATAAAATACGGTAAAGGCTATTTATAATTATGGAAAATTAGTATTCCGTTGGATCATTCCAGATACAAAATGGTATGTTTATTTATAAAAACTGATACAAACGGTACCGGTTTTTGGGATAATTATCCAAACCAGTACAGTTTGTACTGCGGTCTTGGTCTCAGCGTCTGGTTACACGTATTACGAGGTGATAATTGTGATAGTTTAATAAAAAGATCCCGTTTATCGAAAATACGAGTTTTATTGATTTACTGAAACGAATAATGTATCGAAAATGTTGCGCCGGGACCCGCGCAGGACAAAACGTACGCCGGATCGAAAAAGTCGAAACATGGAAAATGCTCGGAATATAGTAATTAGGTTATGAAGGAGATCTCGGAAGAGTTTCGGGATATAAAAACGTAAAAACGGATGACGTCGGTTGGTTCCCGATTGTAGAAAATAGTTTTTAAATACTCGGAAATTTTTTTTATAAAATCCACATGTTTCCTATAAAATCATAAAACAACATAAAAATAAATAGGAAGATATGACAATTATCTATATTTTATTTTGGACATATGAAAATTAAAATACTCAATTAATATTATTTTTAAACATCCAAACACATTTAACACTTAACAAATAATTCAAAGAATAAATATCGAACATACATAATAATTATTTATTAGCAAAAATAATTACACGATATATCCCGGATATTACATCCTTCCCCCCTTAAAAGGATTCTGTCCTCAAAATCTCCTAAGAAAATAAATGAGGGTACTTTTCTCTCATATCACTTTTTAACTCCCAGGTTGACTCTTCAACCTTTGGGTTTCTCCACATTACTCTTACTAACTTTACTACTTTATTTCTCACTAGTTTCTCTCTTTCCTCTAGAATTTCTATCGGACTCTCTACATATGACAAATCTGCCAGAAGTTCTATTGGCTCATATTATATTACAAGTCTGGAGTCTGGATTATACTTCTTAAGCATCGATACATGAAAAACATTTTGAATGTGCTCCATGTGCAGAGGTAACGCCAACTCGTAAGCTACTTTGCCAACGCGCTTTAGAATCTCAAAAGGTCCGACATATCTTGGGCTCGGCTTTCCTTTCTTTCCAAATCTCATTAATCCCTTCCACGGTGATACTTTTAGTAATACCAAATTCCCTTCTTCGAATTCCATGTCTTTCCTTGATTGATCTGCATATTTCCTTTGACGGTCTTGTGCTGCTATCAATCTCTTCTGGATAACTTCAACAACTTCCTTTATCTGCTGCACTAATTCAGGTCCAAGTATTTTGCGTTCTCCTACCTCGTCCCAATACACTGGAGATCTGCATTTGCGTCCATAGAGAGCTTCATAGGGTGGCATCCCAATACTGGCGTGATAACTGTTGTTGTAAGCAAATTCTACGAGGGGTAAATGCTTGTTCCAACTTCCTTTGAAGTCAATAGCACAAACACGTAACATGTCTTCAATTGTCTGGATCGTTCTTTCACTCTGGCCGTCTGTCTGTGGATGGTAAGCTGTACTCATATTCAGTCTCGTTCCTAAACATTCTTGAAAACTCTTCCAAAATCTTGAATTAAATCTTGGATCTCGATCGGATACGATAGATACAGGAACTCCATGATGAACTACAATTTCCTTTAGGTACATATGGACCAACTTGTTGAGTGAAAATCTTTCATTTATAGGCAGAAAATGAGCTGACTTGGTAAGTCTATCCACTATAACCCAGATGGAATCATGATTAGTTTTTGTCCTTGGTAATCCAACTATGAAATCCATGGCAATATGCTCCCACTTCCACTCTGGAATCTCCAATGGCTGTAGTAATCCACTTGGTCTCTGATGCTCTGCTTTAACTCTCTGACATGTATAACATATGCTAACCCATTCCGCAATTTCCCTCTTCATATCTGGCCACCAATAATTTTCCTTTAAATCTCTGTACATTTTGGTACTCCCTGGATGGATTGAATACCTTGAACTATGAGCATCCTGTAAAATTTCATTCTTCAACTCCGTTACTGGTGGGATTTAAATTCTAGAAGAAAACCTAAGAATACCTTGATCGTCCTTTTCCGTGCACAATCCTTCACCTACCAAACGATTTATGTCCTGATCCATTACTTCTTCTTGACACTTCTTTATCTTCTCTAACAACTCCGGCTGGAAAGTCATACTATACACTTTTACTTCATCAGGCTTGCAAACTCTAATCTCCAATTCCAGTTTCTGAAATTCCTTATATATTTCTTCGGGTACTGATAACACATTTAACTTTTCCTTCCGACTCAACGCGTCTGCTGCGACGTTTGCTTTACTGGGATGATAATTAATCGTGCAGTCGTAATCCTTGATCAATTCTAACCATCTCCTCTGTCTCATATTAAGCTCCTTTTGTGTGAATATGTACTTCAAGCTTTTATGATCCGTATAAATCTCGCACTTTTCTCCATATTGATAATGTCTCCAAATTTTCAAAGCAAAAACTATGGCTGCTAGCTCCAAATCATGAGTAGGATATTTCTGTTCGTGTGGTTTCAGTTGCCTTGACGCATACGCAATCACCTTATTGTGCTGCATCAGAACACGTACGAGTCCTTTATCAGAAGCATCGCTATAAATTTTGAAATTTCCTTGATCGTCGGGAAGTGACAAAACAGGTGCCGTGATTAATCTTTGCTTCAATTCCTGAAAACTTTCTTCGCATTTATCGTTCCATATAAACTTTTCATTTTTCCGTGTAAGCTTTGTCAATGGTGTTGCAATCCTTGAGAAATTTTGAACGAATCGAAGATAATATCCTACTAATCCCAAGAAACTTCTTACCTCTGTTGGTGTTCTCGGTCATTCCAAATTTGTAATTGCTTCAATCTTCGCTAGGTCCACTTTGATTCCTTTATTACCGACTATGTGTCCTAAGAACTGAACTTCCTGTAGCCAGAACTCACACTTCGAGAATTTAGCATATAACTTCTTTTTCCTTAAAATCTCCAAAGTTGTTCTTAAATGTTCTGCATGATCCTCTTCCGTCTTTGAATATATCAAAATATCGTCTATAAACACAATAAAAACTTGTCCAAATATTCCTTGAAAATTCTGTTCATCAGATCCATAAACGCTGTCGGGGCATTGGTCAATCCAAAAGACATCACTAAAAATTCATAATGTCTATACCTTGTTCTGAAAGCTGTCTTTGGTATATCTTCTGGCTTAATCTTTAGCTGATGATATCCCGATCTTAAGTCGATCTTGGAGAAGTACTTGGCTCCTTTCAATTGGTCAAACAAATCATCAATTCTGGGTAACGGATACTTGTTCTTGATTGTAAGCTTGTTTAGCTCCCGATAGTCGATGCACAGTCTCATGCTTCCATCCTTTTTCTTGACAAATAATACCGGTGCACCCCACGGGGATACACTAGGTCTGATTACTCCTTTCTCTAGCAACTCTTGCAATTGCTTTGCTAGTTCCTTCATCTCAACGGGCGTCATTCTATACGGGGCCTTGGATACTGGTTCTGTTCCAGATACTAAGTCAATCGCAAATTCAATTTCTCTATCTGGAGGAAGTCATGGTAACTCATCGGGAAACACATCTGGAAATTCATTAACTACTGGGATATTTTCAAGTTTTGCTGGCTCCTGGCTTCTATCAATCACATATGCAACGAAATTCTCGCATCCTTGTCGTAGTAACTTCTTGGCTTGAATCATTGTTAAGAACTTCTTTGCTTGCTTCTGGCCCTTGAATGTTACTATCTTTTCGTCTGGCGTCTTCACCATTACCTTCTTATTTTGATAATCTATCTGGGCATCGTGCTTAGATAACCAATCCATTCCTAAGATAACGTCAAATTCTCCTAACTTAAATGGTATCAAATCTACACAAAACTTACTACCAGAAGTCTCAATCTCACAATTCCCACAAACTTGATTAACAGATACACGTTCTTGATTTGCTAATTCCACATGTCATTATTTCATTTAAATACTCAACTGAACAATTTAACTTACTAACAAAATCTTCAAAACACAAGTCCCTTTGATTCAGACATCCTCTGATAACGAGCTATATACCAATCGATTGCAAATTTTATAAGGAACACAACCCACTATAATACAACAGCTAATAACCCCTAGATCAAAAAGCTCTAAATTTCAATTAAGAACATTCATACGGGTTATAAACCCTAATTTCAAAATTCGAAAAATCAAACTCAATTTTGAACATGTTATTGAACTCTAAATCAGTCATATAATATATCAAAATCATCAGGAAAACAAGCTCTACAACATGCAATCATCAAATCATTCAAACCATCATCTGAACAAAAATTCATATTTTTAATCAAAATAATTCAAAAATAAATAAATTTCGAGAAAATAAACCTTGATTTCTGCAGTTCTGAGACTTGAAGAAACTGATAGAACACTCCGAGATCTTCGATTTGGTTACTCGAGCTTTCCAAACAGAAATCACTAACACCTTGATTTGTTGGTTTGATTCTCAGAAAGGTTTATGAATATATGAATTTTCTCTGGAAAATTATGTAATTACTGTCTGCAAATGATTTTTGGTACGAAATAAAATACGGTAAAGGTTATTTATAATTACGGAAAATTAGTATCCCGTCGGATCATTCCAGATACAAAATGGTACGTTTATTTATAAAAACTGATCCAAACGGTACCGGTTTTTGGGATAATTATCCAAACCAGTACAATTTGTACTGCGGTCTTGGTCTCAGCGCCTGGTTACACGTATTACGAGGTGATAATTGTGATAGTTTAATAAAAAGATCTCGTTTATCAAAAATACGAGTTTTATTGATTTACCGAAATGAATAATGTATCGAAAATGTTGCGTCGGGACCCGCGCAGGACAAACCATACGCCGGATCGAAAAAGTCGAAACATGGAAAATGCTCGGAATATTGTAATTGGGTTAGGAAGGAGTTCTCGGAAGATTTTCGAGTTATAAAAACGTAAAAACGGATGACGTCGGTTGGTTCCCGATTGTAGAAAATAGTTTTTAAATACTCGGAATTTTTTTTTATAAAATTCATATATTTCCTATAAAATCATAAATCAACATAAAAATAAATAGGAAGATATGACAATTATCTATATTTTATTTTGGACATATGAAAATTAAAATACTCAATTAATATTATTTTGAAACATCCAAACACATTTAACACTTAACAAATAATTCACAGAATAAATATCGAACATACATAATAATTATTTATTAGCAAAAATAATTACACAATATATCCCGGATATTACATAGGTCTTATTAGGGGGCCGAGTGGGTTGGTTTGGCCCTTTTAACGATGAAAATTATTTAATACAGCTTATAAATATATCAACCCATTAAATTCAAAAGAATTATGAAACCTAGCCATATTAACTGTGTGATGAGTTGTGCCGGGTTGGGTTTGGTTAATCGAGTTAATCTAGTCAGCATACATACGACAAATACCAGACAACCTAATTTAATAAAATTATCATGTGTTTGTAGTGGTAAAATGATAAGGTGCCGCTATTTAATTGTTCCTGGAAATAAAACTATAAAAAACAAACAGGAAGGAAGAGGGGACTAGCATTATTTAAAAGCATGTTTATTATAACCAATCATCAATTATATTTCAAATGAATGATTCAATATAATAGGTTAAATAACACAAACATATAACTGGAATACAAAGGAAACCACTACAAACGGTCTAGACTGCTGGAATTTATAAGAATTAGAAATGGGCTGGACTGCCGGAACCTGGAGTGTAATGAATCTAAAATGGCCTGAATCTGTATAGTAGAACCGAGTTGGGTTGGGTTAAGGTTTTATTTATCTAAATTTTGATTCAACCTGTTATAAACAGCCCAACCAAAAAACAACCAATTATCCCACGGTCCCGAATGGTTCAGTTCGGTCTGCCAAATTAAGGTTTGGGTTGATTCAGTTTCGACATGTTGGACAACCCATGAGCAGACTGATGGCCAAAAATTCCCTATGGCATGCAATACTTCTCCTTCGAGTACGACCTCAATTTAGGTGTGCGGCTTGCAAATCTTCCGCCGACTCCGAACTTCATGTCCCCTCTTCGTCATCTATCTTGTCTGAATCATTCTAGAAATTCAAATGACACACTTGTCTACTAGCTTATCATCGTCAACTAACCTAATTCTAGCGTAGGGACATGTTTCCCCTTCCCAGAATCCCGGAAGATGACTCATCTCTGAAGGTGGATAAAAATCAAGGAAAGAAATAGAGAAAAATAATTCCAGACACACACCAACATACAAATTAACACACACCAGCATATAAATTAAGACACATACAAAAATCTTTTGATAATGACTAAAATTATTACGATTTTATAGGCAAGACTTCTTCGGCCATCGAGATTATTGATCTATATATATCTGGTTTTTTAGTATTAGGAAGTTAAGAAACAGGGCCAAAATTTGGAAGGACCCGAAATTTGATTCAATTCCCGATTATGAACTTCGTTTACTCCGACAATATCAACTTCAAATTAAACCAATAATTTCTCCTTTAAATCGCATGCATTTGCTCATAAATATTGTAGGAAAAGAAGAGAGCAAACCGAAAAGAACTTGAGAGAATGAAGGAGTCGTGGCGTGAATTAACACTGCCCTAAAGTTGAATTTGCCCCGCTACGTACACACGGCCTCTTGGCAATCAACCTCCAAGGTTACACGACTTCTATTTCTTTGGTGTAGTACACAGAAATAGATTGAAAACACTCTTGATCATTGCCCAAAAATATACTTATATCTATATGAGAGGAAAATTGTTTTTTTGTGTGTGCAAACATGAGGGGGAGACCTCCTTTTATAAGAGCTCAAACTTGTAACTCCAAGAATGGCCAAAAGACACCATTAATACAAGGAGGTAAAAAGGCTCCAAAGTGAAAAGTCACAAACTGAAAAGTCTTGAAGATTTTTCTAGAAGTCTTGAAGATTTTTTCTAGATTTTTCTTTTAAAGCAAACTATAGAAATAATATTTATATTAATATTAATTCTAACATTCCCCCACACGCTGCAAAAGAAAAATAATTTAAGTAATTTAATGGGCAATGGATAGTCGGTTTCTTAAGCACCAATGTCTTGTGGACTTGAATTGATACCGGTGCATACAAACATGCCTCAAAACCATGTGAGGTAGAAAAATCCTTGAACCTCTCACGGAAGTTAGTGAAAACATATTTGCGCACTTTAACCTTTCTCAAATCAAGAAGTGATTTCGCAAATTATATTTTTATATAAGTGCCCCCACATTGTACCTGGATTTTCGTGAACGCTCTAGAGGTCCTTCGCCAAAGGACTCTCATAAGGGGTTGGGCAATAGCCCCACATTCACATAGGTAAGTTCATCAAGTTTGTATTGTCGCAAACCACCTCTTACGAGACTATGAACTTATTAAGAGCATTAGCTCATCCTAACACATGTGACAATAATAAAAATACTACATCACTTTATTAATAGGAATGGTAGTAGTATATAAACATGAGTTCTTTTATGATTTCGTTTGACCCATTGAACTTAAACAAGTTTAAGATGGGTGTCCATCACAATTCACTCCACAATAGGCTTTAAACCCATTCCTTGTGCTGACTCCAACACTAATTTTCTACAAAGGCCTTTGGTGAGAGGATCTGCAATATTCCTCTCTGATTTTACATACTCGAGTGATATCACATTATTTCTGATCAGACTTCGAATTATAGCATGCCTCAAGTGAATATGTCTTTTCTTCCCATTGTAGAGTTGATTATTCGCTAGTCCCATTGCAGCTTGTGAGTCACAATGCATTGAAACTGATGGAGTTGGCTTCCCCCACAAAGGAATATCAGCAAGTAAACATCTTAGCCATTCAGCTTCTTGACCAGCCAACTCCAACGCAATAAACTCAGATTCTTGTGTGGATTTAGCATGACAAGTTTGTTTTGAAGATTTCCAAGATATAGCAGCTCCAGCAAGAGTGAATACATAACCACTAGTAGATTGAATCTCATCATTATCCGACACCCAATTTGCATCATAATATCCTTCCAAAACATGAGGACTTCTTTGATAATGCAAACCCCAATTTATAGTACCCTTTAAATACTTCAACAATCTAATCAAAGCACCCCAATGATCACGATTAGGATTGTGAGTGTATCTACTCAGTCTACTAACAGCATATGCTATATCAGGCCTGGTATGATTCATCAAAAACATTACACTTCCAATTATCTTGGCATACTCTTCTTGGGAAACACTATGACCTTTATTCTTTTTCAAATGAATACTAGGATCATATGGTGTCTTCACAGGGGTACAATCAAATTGATTAAATTTCTTTAAAATTTTCTCAACATAATGAGACTGGTTTAACGACAACCCATATGAATTCCTAGTAATTTTTATGCCAAGAATCACATCTGCCTCTCCTAAATCCTTCATATCAAAACAGGAACTTAGGAAGGCCTTGCTAGTATTTACCACATCAATATTGGTACCAAAAATTAACATATCATCAACATATAGACATATGATCACACAACCAAATTGATCAAATTTAGAATAAATACATGCATCAGAATCATTTACTTGGAAGCCATCAGAGATGATAGTTTGATGAAATTTTTCATACCAGTCTTTCGGAGCTTGTCTGAGGCCATACAATGATCTTATAAGCCGACATACCTTGTCTTCATATCCCGGGACAACACATCCTTCTGGTTGCTTCATGTATATCTCCTCATTTAAATCTCCATTTAAAAAGGCAGTCTTCACGTCCATTTGATGCACAATGAGATTATAAATAGATGCAAGAGCTATTAAGGCTCTAATGGTGGAAATATTTGCTACGGGAGAGTAAGTATCAAAGAAATCAACACCTTTCTTTTGTCGATGTCCACCAACCACTAACCTGGCTTTGTATTTTTCAATTGATCCATCAGATTTATATTTCTTTTTAAAAATCCACCTGCTTCCCAGTGCTTTACAACCTCGAGGAAGATCACATAAAACCCAAGTATTATTATTCATAATGGACTCAATTTCACTATTAATAGCCTCTCGCCAAAAATTAGAATCAATTGATCTCATAGCCTCCTCATAGGTTTTAGGGTCTTCTTCAAGAATGAAAACATTTATCTCCTGCTCACCTACAAACTATTTTTCAGTCAAAAAAGTAGTTAGAAAATCAGGTCCAAAGCTAGTCTCGACTCTAGCTCTTTTACTCCTTCTAGGCTCATGATTTGCATCGGTAGATGTAATATTATGATGTGACACTGATGAAGAAGATCCAGATGCTAAACATGATTGCACATTAGTTTTCATAGGAAAAATATGCTCAAAAAATTCAACCTCTCTTGACTCTTTAAATGGACCAAAACCATATGCATCTTTAAGAATAAGTCTATATGCACCACCATTAAAACCAACAAAAATACCATCAACAGTCTTGGGACCAATTTTACTTCTTTGAAAATCTGGGAGCCCAATTTTTCCCAAACACCCCCACACTTTAAGGTAACTCAAGTTGGGCGCGAAACCCTTCCATAATTCATAAGGAGTTTTATCAGATTTTTTATGCGGCACACGATTAAGCACATAGCAAGCATATAAAATAGCTTCACCCCACATATTAGAAGGCATTCCTGAACTGATAAGCATAGCATTCATCATATCTTTAAGAGTTCTATTTTTTCGTTCAGCTACCCCATTTTGTTCAGGCGTATATGGTGTTGTAACCTCGTGAATAATCCCATTAAGTTCACAGAATTTCTTTAGAGTTGCTCCATCATATTCACCACCCCTATCTGTTCTTAACCTTTTAATATTTTTATTCAATTGTTTCTCAACTTCAGCCTTATAAATAAGAAATTTTTCTTCGGTCTCATCTTTCGAACTCAACAAGTAGAGCTTGGTGAATCGTGAAAAGTCATCCACAAAAGTAATATAATAACGTTTACCTCCTCTACTCATAGTGTTCTTAAAGTCACCTAAATCACTGTGAATTAATTCAAGCAATGTCGAAGACCGGTTTCCGATTTTATTAAAGGCCTTTTTAGGGTGCTTTGCTTCAACACATACTTCACATTTATCAAAAGATGTATTGCTGAATTCAGGGATTAGCCTAAGTTGTTTAAGCCTTTTCACAGAAGCAACATTTACGTGACCCAGTCTAGCATGCCATAAGGTAACAGATTCAGCAATATAAGCAGAAGCAGTAGCAATTTTATTATCAGTCAAAATATCAAGTACAAACAGCCCACCATTACAAAAGCCTTTGCCCACAAAATCACCATTTTTAGTAAGAACAAGTTTATCAGATTCAAAGGTTAATTTAATACCAGCTTTGTTCAATAAGGCTCCAGAAATCAGGTTTCTACGAATATCAGGGACATGCAAAACATTATGCAAAGCAATAGTTTTTCCAGAAGTAAGTTTAAGAGAAACCTTTCCCTTTCCAAGTATACTCACAGTGCTTGAGTTGCCCATGAAGACACATTCTCCATCAGATGCTTTATCATAGTCCTGGAACATATCCTTATTTGAACAAATATGACGAGTTGCACCGGTATCCACCACCCATTCAGAAATATTGCTCACCAAATTTACTTCAGATACAACAGCAGCTATGATTTCTTCAGTGAGATTGGCCTGAGTCTGAGATTTGTCTTCCTTTGTTTTTGAACCAGGTCCCTTTCCTTGCCTACACTCCTTTGCGGCATGCCCGAATTTTCCACAAGTGAAGCAATTTCCTTTAAACTGCCTTCTCCCTTTGAAGTTCTTATTTTTCATTTTAGTGCCATGGAACTGATTTGGACCTTTACCTTTTGGTCCTTTCGTATGACCTGCATCTTTTAACTCAACAAGATTAGCAGTAAATGAAGAATGACCAAGTGTTGTTTCATTTGTTTGAATTCGATTTTGTTCCTCAATCTTGATGTGAGACACTAACTCTTGCAGAGTGAAGTCCTTCTGTTTGTGCTTCATAGAATGAACATATGTTTGCCAAGATGGTGGTAATTTTTCAAGAAGACAATTAGCTTGAAACATTTCACAAATTTTCATTCCTTCAGCAATAATATCAGCACATAAATATTCATACTCATGAACTTGTTGAAGAACAGGCTTATCATCAGACATACGAAAATTTAGCCAACGACTACATGCATATTTCTTAGTCCCATAATCATCAGAACCATACTTGGTTTTTAAAGCATCCCAAATTTCTTTGGCCTTTAAGGACTTGCTATAGATTAAATATAAAGCAGATGTCATATAATGCAATAACATTCCACGACAAGTCTTATTATCCTTCTCGAAATCTTTTCCAGAATTTTCAGGGGCTGAGTCTTTAGTGAGACAATAATCTACTCCAATTTGACTCAAGAAAAACTCCATCTTATCGGACCACATTTTATAATTTTTCCCATTCTCCATCTTATCGGACCACATTTTATAATTTTTCCCATCAAAAGGGTCTAATTTAGACATATCAGGAATAAAAGTATTAGAATTCATGGTGGCAGATAAGATATATGCTAACACAAAATTCAACTTTAGTATGTAGGAAAAGAAGAGAGCAAACCGAAAAGAACTTGAGAGAATGAAGGAGTCGTGGCGTGAATTAACACTGCCCTAAAGTTGAATTTGCCCCGCTACGTACACACGGCCTCTTGGCAATCAACCTCCAAGGTTACACGACTTCTATTTCTTTGGTGTAGTACAAAGAAATAGATTGAAAACACTATTGATCATTGCCCAAAAATATACTTATATCTATATGAGAGGAAAATTGTTTTTTTGTGTATGCAAACATGAGGGGGAGACCTCCTTTTATAAGAGCTCAAACTTGTAACTCCAAGAATGGCCAAAAGACACCATTAATACAAGGAGGTAAAAAGGCTCCAAAGTGAAAAGTCACAAACTGAAAAGTCTTGAAGATTTTTCTAGAAGTCTTGAAGATTTTTTCTAGATTTTTCTTTTAAAGCAAACTATAGAAATAATATTTATATTAATATTAATTCTAACAAATATAACCTCCATAGGCTCTAATAACCATTTCAATGGGAGAGCATGAATGTTCCCTGAACAATCGAGACGACATGACAACTATTCTTAGTTTTTCACAGAGACTTTTTGAGTTAACATTCCAACGCAATTTTGGCATGTTTTTAAATTTATAAACATTCGGGATTCCAATTCTTAGCTGCAATCCAACCTAGATACAAAATCCTTCACATCGAAGAAGAACACGAGACATGGACGAAACCAACTCTCGTATACAAGAAAATTACATCAACCTAAACACATGGACTTAAATGATGGCTCAATTTTTTGCAGATGTGTTTGATGAGTCCAAATGCCTAACTGTAGGGTAGTGGTACCTGTAATAGTCAATTGAGTGTCACAATTTTACGCAAATCCCATGTGCTAGCTATACTTTAAATTTGTTTCGCATCTATGTACACGCATAGTTCACATTGATCATGCTAATTAAGCTAGAAATATCTACTATATAGATGTAAGATGATTTAAGTCTTCCTTAACAATATTAGAAAGATCTTAATTTTTACATCAATGTAAGAGTATCATATTCATTTTATATATAAGTATGTTTCTTGAAAATGTAACAAAAATTAATTAGTAAGATAATAAAAGATCTTGATTAAATTAATCCGGATAGGTCTGTTGACGACGAGCTCCAGTTTTGGTTGATTAGATTAGCTGAATTTTTCAGTTGATCTTCATGTGGAATAGATCCAAGCTCTTGCCACTGCACGCCAGATTCCCACATAAAATTTGGAAAAGATCCGGCATTCATCCATGTCACATCTTCTTGTAGATTGTCATCGAGCAACTCGAAAGCATTCGGAGTTTGAGCAACAAATTCCTGATAATTATCATCCTCAATGCTTATATCTTGGTACAGATCATCATTTAATTGCGTTTCTTCGAGTAGATCAAGCGATTTCTCGAACTCCATTACCATATTGTCTGAATTATGCATAGAAAAGTCATATGATGCACAACTAGCTCCACTAGAAACATCTTGATCTGCGACTTGATTATTTTGAGAACCTGAATTTTGATTGAGATAGTTGGCGTACACTGCAGCCAGGTCGATATTACCCGGCTCCTCGACTACATCAGTTGTAGTAGTTGTGGAGTCGGTAATCAATCCATCAGGATTAAACGTGGTACGAGCCTGACTCGTACCGCTTTGTTTGGTTCTCGAGCGACGGTATTTACGACAACCGCCGCCAACGGGAACGTTCCGCAAGGAACCACCTTTAGTCCAGTACCTCCTACAGCCTTTACAAAAGTACCTAGGCTGCGACAAGCTGTAATTATTGTAGTAACAAAATTTGGTGTTGGGGGAGGCACATCTGGGACAATTGGGTGCAACTTCAGCATGGCTTGACTTGTTCCAGCTTCTGTCCATGACAAGTGGTAGAGGAGGAGATTGTAGCATTTGGAGATCATTATTAGTGAACATACTATGAAATGAGAGAGAGTGTAAAATTTTAATAAAATGAAATGAGTAGGTATGTGCAGAGGACAGTGAACAGGTAAAAATAGAGATGCGAATATATATAGTAGTGACTCGTGAGATGAGAGGGTTGGGGTACAGACTACAGAGGTTACAGCAACAAGTGAGTAAGAGATCGTGGGCGGTTGGCGAAGCGTCAGGACCAAGGAAGGGCGTGTGAAATGAAAATGTAAAAAGAGTTGTTATCGTAGTATTAATCTACTACAGCGTAGCCGGATTAAACGTGTCTCTCATTTTCTCATGTGTATTTTCCGTATTCGTTACCCCTTGACACTGATTCATAGTTCTCAGCTTTAGTAGAAATAATTTATGGGTCCCCTGATAATTGTCTGCATCAAAAGCATAGGCAGCCAATATAAGATATATGGTTCTCCAATATAATAATTATTGCAGATCATATATGCATAGATTGTAATTAATTTCATAATTTAGGCCAAACTCGAAGGCTCAAGGGATAGTTGCATACAAATGAACTTAAAGTTTAACATATAACTATTATAAACAAAACAATTAGTTAAGCATGAACCAGGTGATGCAAATCAAGGTTCTTGCAGTCAAAACTGAATACAATATGCATGCACCGTATGTTATTCATACTAACATAGGGATCAACAAAGGATTAGATTATAAGAAAGGTTTTTAAAAATTTAACTAATGGCATGGCATGTTGCAATCCACATGCAGAGAAAGGGTTACGTGGCCACTCTTCCTCCTGTAGAATAACCCCAACGCTATATGTACCTTGGCTCATAATTTGTTTAACAACTTGATAATCATATCTACCGGTGTTTGAGCGAGAATAATTCAGATATTTAATAAACTCTTGACCGTGATCTTCGTCTTGTTATTGGGGTATCTGAGACTTCATTCTGCTCCAGGTTCAGGGATCCTTTTTTAAAGTCAATACTCCACTTCCACATACTATTATAACATCAAAGTCAACACATCTTTATATCTATTTGTAGGCGTTTCGTCTCGATTTTACATAAAACTATTTCATAGTGAAAAGCATAATTATAGCCAACCTTGATTTTGATTTTCAACTTATAATGAAAAATATTCACTCTCCAATGTAAAATTACATATTTTAATTTATCAATTAGTAAGATAAAACTTTGTGACTTCACTCTCCAATACAAGTTTGGGATTTTTTAAAAAACATAACTTATTACTTAAAATTGAAAAGTGTCGTATAAGTGAGATAGATGAACTTCATAACTTATAAGTGATTTAGGGTTTAGATAATTTTAAGTATAAGTTAATTATAAGTTGTTGAAGTGAGTCATAACTTATAAGTTTTAATTATTATAAAAAAAAATTCAAAATTTTAATATAATAATTGAATACCAGAATAAAAAATTCAAAAAGACAAAATTGAAAACATAAATATCAAAATACAAATTACTAAAAATAATATTTTGTATAAGAGTATATTATACAAAAATATTATAAAATTTTATGATAATAATATTTTGTAAAATAGTATTTTGGGTTAGTTGAAATGTAAGGTGGGTAATTTGGCAATATCTATTGTCTAATTTAAGTAAATAAAAAATATTTATAGCTTAAACAAATAAACAAAAAAATAGAATTTAAACATAACATTTTTAATATATTAAAACAATAGGATAAAATTTTAAAATATAACTAAAATGAAGGAAAAGTAACGGGAGGACAAATGATGTTAAGAAAGTAGAGGGTATTTCATCACTGAAGTAGTTAATTATGATCAATATGAATTTTACCCAAACACAGCAAAAGAGGAAAAAAGCTTTCAAAATTGTTTTAAGTTGGAAATGGTGATCCCAAAACCGGCACAAATTTGTCCACTCTCTCCAAATTTACATGCAGATTATGTGCGCATGTTTGGAAAATCGTTTCTCATTTATTCGTTGAGCTGTTTGTTTGGCAAATTATGAAATCGGTAATAAAGAATCATTTTCAAGTCATTAATTAAAACTTAGAAATTCCAACTTTAACCTTTCATCATTCTTCATTTCGGGTAATGTTTCATTCACTGTCGTGCACATTTCCCATTTTTAAACTTGCACAACTTTTAGTACGAAATAATTTTAACTAATTTATATAAATTGTTTACATTTAATTTCTTAAAATCGTAAGATATGAAATTTACACATTTAAAAGTTTTAAGTGATGGATAGTTATTTTTTAATTTTCATTTTGTTTCATCTCGATTCAATTATATAATCTTTTTAACTAGGGTGAATAGTAAATGTGAAAAAATCTCGTAAAGTTTTGAGTTTTTTTAAAATATCGGATTAAATCTCAATTCCAAAATAAGACGAATCCTACTGAGGTAAATATTCAACTTTGGGTAAATAACAAACTTACTACAAACATCTAAAAAATTATGATTTGTTGGTGCATATAATAGTATTATTTTGCCTTGTAAATTGAACACACATGTTATCGATGTGAAATTGAGGTGTTATAGTATATATATACTATTTTGCATAACCTGAGACCAATATATATCAACCAAATTAAATTCAACTAATTATACTTAATTTTGTTTATTAGCCAGATCAATAATATAATTTTATTTTAGTTGGGATAGATAATGTATATTATATAGTTTTATCACGAGATAATTATCTTTATTTTTAAATTTTCTCCTTCTTATTTTATATCCATGTATCAAATTTATTAATTCATGTAATTTATAATATATATTTTAATTTTGATTCAAATATATTATAACTTATACGTTACAATAATTTACCAAACACATTATCAACTTATAAGTAACAATAATTATCTAAATAACTTACATTATAAGAAAACAAGACTAAATACAACTGTACAAATACAACCGACATCAAATTCAACCATTTTTGGTTGAATTTAAAGGAAATGGCTAAATTCACCCGCATGCGGTCGTATTTAGGCGGTCGAATTTAGCAACAAATTCGACCATATGCGGTTGAATTTAGTCTTACCAAAAAAATGGGGGGAACTTTACTGTCAACCAATGTTTTTGCCAATTCTAAATTCAACCGATTTCAGTCGAATTTGATATTTTGAAATGGCGGGAAATTTTGTGGCTTTTTAAAAAAATAGCTGCAAAAGTGAGGGGAAGTTTCCCGTCTTTCTAAAATTATAATTTTTATAAAAACGGTTGTGTTAGATATATTTGATAATGTCATGTCTAATATGATTTATGTTTAGTTTTCAGATCTTACTTAAATAGGACAAATCAGTATTTAACTGAAATCAGCACTTATAGTGAAGTTAGAACTTAAGTCATCAGTACTTAAGGTTCAGGAGATATTTATCAGAAGATAATATAAGGACTTAAAGGAAATATTCAAATAAGGAAGGCAGCTGATTTACAGGAAGAGAAGATCTAGACAAACGTAAGAAGAGATATGCATGAAGAAGGAATTCTATGAATAATATAATACTTGGAAGAAAAGATATCTGACTGATATATTTTAGGAAGCAGAATTATATTCCATATCAATTAGCGATTTTCTTGTAAATGTGTAGTATATAAACACAGACATAGGGTTTACACTATAAGTGTTATCATTATCGAGAAGATTATTTAACATAACCCTAGCAGTTCTTGTGATATTTGTTCATCACTGAGAGAGGACAGTTTCATACTGTAACATAGTTTATTGTTTTAAATAAAGTTTGTTTTCTGTTACTTGAGTTATTAAAGTTCGATTTGATTGTGCTATACACTGTATTCACCCCCCTCTACAGTGTGTGTTACCTAACAAGTGGTATCAGAGCCTATCTGTTAACACACAAACAGTTTAAGATCCAAAAATAATCATATCTGAAGTAGAAACTCCAATTAAGCCCACCAAAACTGAAGAACCTCCAAAGACACAAATCCATAGCCGATATGAGGCTATTAGAGTTCCCATATTGAGACCATCTGAATATCCCATATGGAAGGTGAGGATGACTATATTTCTGGAAGCTACAGATCCAGAATATCTTGATAGAATCAAGGAAGGGCCTCACCAACCAACCAAGCTCGCTGTTGCAGTTGGAGGTGAAGCAGCAAAGTTAGTACCAAAGGAGAAGAGTGATTACACTACTGAAGATATCGCTTCAATTGCTAAGGATGCTAAGGTACGACACTTACTGCATAGTACCAGTGATAATGTAATGTCAAACAGGGTAATAAACTGCAAGACTGCAAAGGAGATATGGGATGCCTTGGAAACAAGATGTCAAGGAACTGATACGATTAAGAAGAACAGGAAGACAATACTCACTCAAGAGTATGAACACTTTGACTCAAAGACTAATGAGTCATTGACTGATTTATATGATAGATTTGTCAAACTCTTGAATGATTTGTCACTGGTTGATAAGGAGTATGATCTTGAAGATTCAAACCTTAAATTCCTATTGGCTCTTCCTGAAATCTGGGATTTGAAGGCAACAACAATAAGAGACAACTATAATCTTGATGAAACGACTCTTGATGAAATTTATGGTATGCTCAAGACTCATGAACTTAAGATGGAACATAGAAGAAAGAGGAAAGGAGGAAAGTCAAGGACAGTTGCTCTTAAGGCTGAAGAAGAATCCCCCAAGGCAGCTACCTCTAGGAAAGGCAAGGGTAAAGCTCTCTTCACAAAGTCTGATACTGAGTCATCAAGTTCTGATAGTGATGATGACTCAGAAACTGAAAGCTTGCCTGAAACAGATGCTGATGAAGAGATGATGAAGCTGTGTGCTCTTATGGTGAAATGAATCACGAAGATTGCATACAGGAAGTTCAGGAAGGGAAAGAAGTTTTCCAGGAAAGGTGCAAGTTCTGATAAAAAGAATTTCAGAAAATCTGAGGGCAAAGGAGGAAAGTCTGACAAAGGAGATTATACAAATGTCAAATGCTACAACTGTGGTGAGAAAGGCCACATATCTCCTAATTGCAAGAAAGTGAAGAGTGATAAAGGCAAGGCTCTTGTCACAAAGAACAAAAGCTGGACAGACACCTCAGATTCTGAAAGTGAGGAGAATTATGCCTTGATGGCAAATGCTGATATGACAAGTGCTGAAAGCAGTTCTGAAGCTGCTGAGTTAAAGGTACCTCAAACTACTTATGCCTTTCAGACTGATGATATTAATGAGTTGAGAAGATATCTTAAAACCATGTTCATTAGCTATAGAGATCAAACTTTAACATGTGGAAGATTAACTTCTGAAAATCTTGCTTGCAAAAAGAGGAATGATTATTTAGAAAAAGAATTAGTCATGTTCCATCAAACTCAGAAATATAGAGATGATTCTTTCTATGTTAGGGATGAATTACTTAAAATGAATAAATCTCTAAAAGCTGAGTTAGAAAAGGAAAGAGAGATTATCAGGACTTGGACTAACTCTGGCAGAACAACTCAGAATTTGTTAAGTAGTGAAAACTGGAAAGAGGGCTTAGGTTATGGAGAGAATAAGAATGATAAAAGAACTGTAGATATTAAGCCTATAGTTGTTAAACAAAAGCCAAAGTTAAAACCTGTTAAGTTTGTAGCTGTAAGTCTGATACTGAGAAATCAGAAGTTAAAAAGGAATTAACTTCTGACAAACTAAAACAGGAAAAGACAACTAAAGTAAACGTAGGCTTAATGACGAAGAAGCAGCTTAAGCATAAGCTGAAAGATGTTAAGAATGTAAACAAGGTAAAATCACCTAGGAAAAAAAGGAATGGAAAGGAAGGTGTGAATAAAAGCAATGATTATATGCCTGTTCCTGATGCTCCTAGAAAAACATGTCATAACTGTGGAAGTTCTAACCATCTGGCTTCTTTTTGCAGGAAGAATAAAAATATAAACTCCTTACCTTCAAAGCCAGGAGTTAAGTGTCAGTCTGTTAGATATAAGCCACAAAATCCTTGTTTTTATTGTGGTAGTTTATGGCATTCCATTTATACTTGTAAGGAATATCATAGTTTGTACTATGATTATTATCAAATAAAACCTTCTTTAAAGAAAGTTACCATTGTTCCTTCTAGTGTAAGTTCTGATTCAAAGTCTGATAGTGTAAATTCTGATTAGAAAAATGTTAACATAAACTCTGATGCTAAATCCGCTGCAAATGTTAACAAACTTAATAAGGCCAAAGGATCCAAGCAAGTCTGGTTCCTTAAAACTAATCATTAGTGGTCTTTGTGATTGCAGGGCAACAGGAAAAACATCCTAGTTCTGGACAGTGGATGTTCAGGACATATGACTGAAAGGAATATGTCCTAAGTCCAATCATGTATTAGGATTTAGGAATAACTTTTTATGTAATCTGTTTTGATTTCATTGATATTAATAAAAGACTTGTTTTGTTTTTATTACGGGCTCTATCTATTTAAGTGTTTAAATAAGATATACCATAGTTTAGAGTAAAGCTTTTTATGGATTATGATGAGATCATAATAGTGAGACCTAAAAGATGATAACTCTAAACTTAAATAGTTCCTGATCATAGGATTACTAACTGGTAATTAATAATCCGCAAAGATCGGTACATACTATGCTTGCTTCATTATGAAGGATGTCTGTTCTCATAGACATTTGTGTGGTGACACTATAGCTAGTATGTAGGTGCTTATTATAGGATAAGTTCACTGAACAAGACTCGCACAGCTGAACAACTGATGGAGTTCACTCACGTGTCAGCAGTTGTTCACCTAGTGATAGTTGTACAAGTATCCTTAGACTTGAGGTCATCATAGTCATCTTGTGTACACTGAACTATGCTTTGGTTTAGTTCTTAGTCTCCAGGGATAATTATTAGGGCTCTACTGGGTATAGGAATTTGTACACGAAGATAGTGTATGATCAATAAAGGATCTACCCCTTCCAGTGAAGGAAGAGAATGTTCAAGGCTGATCCACTTATGCTAATTCAGGAATCTCTGGCCAGAGTGAATGAAATTAGAAAGGAGTTTCTAATTTGCATAGAACTAAGCATAGTAAATGGTAAGCAAGTGATTAAATTAGATAGGCTTGACACGAGATCCATGCCTTGTATTTAATCAGGACATTGTAGGGTAGAAGGAGTTTATTGTACGGTAACTATTCACTGAATAGGTTCTTGGTATTCTAAGCAGTGAATTCATATTATCCGGATAGTCGCGATATGCTGAGAAGTATCTCTCACGATGTAGAATAAATATGATTAATTAATTAATCATATTTAATAAATTAGAAAATTTATATAAATAATGATAAAATAGTTTTATTATTATTTATTTCTACTACCGGCTTAATATTGAACCTACAGGGTCACACCATAAAAAGAGAATGATTTAATGGTGGAGGAATTAATTAATAATGACTGATAATTATTTATTTATGAAATAAATAATTAATTAGAAAATTTAATAATTGATTAAATGAGATTTAATTGATTATAAATTAATTAAGAAAAGTTCTTAATATTATTAATTAAGAATTTAATTTTTGGAAATTAAATCAAGTGAGAGAATTATTTCTAAAGTGTTTAGAAAAAGGATTAATAATTAAAAGGTGTTTTAATTATTAATGAGAATAATAAATGGGTTAATAATAATAATATTTTATGGAAAAATTTCAGCTGAAAATTTTGCCTATAAATATACTATTATAAACCCTATTTTTATTCTAACCCAAAACCCGAAACCCAAAAGTTTTTAGAAAACCTAATTCTCTCCACCTCCTCCTCCTTAACGTTGTTTTCTTGGTGGATACCGGTGGAGTGCTTCACGTTTGAGGAGCAGCTGCTAAGGATCTCCCATCGTTGCTTTTGGATCGCTATTAAAGGTTAGTAATCGATTCATATGTTTTAATCACGATTTATATGCTTTTATTTGGATTTTATATGTGTAAAAGTATTTTACCATGCCTCCGCTGCGATTAAAATCCAACAATGGTATCAGAGCATAGGTTGTATGCATATAGATCTGTGGTAAAAATTTCAGAATTTTATGTGCTTGTATGAATTAATTATGATTTTTACAAGTTATATTATGGATTAATTTTGTCTGATGAGAAATCGTTTCTCAGAATAATTTTGAATGTTGATCTGGGTTCTACAAGTGTTGTAGATCGTCTGCGTATTTTTTTCATAATTTTATGATGTATAGATTTTTTATTATGAATTTTTGAAGTTGTTGCAATTAAATTCATAATTAAATAAAGATATATATATATATGAATTGTAAGTATGTATATATATATGTACATCTGTTGTCTGTTGCATAATCTGTGTTGCACGGAGAAAGATGAGTTGACAGGGACGGCGGCACGGAAATCCGTGCGAGAAAAGACGGCGACTGCTGAAAAAGGGCGAAGGACCGCACATCTGCCACGCGCGCGTGGGGTTCACGCGCTCAAGGCCCACGCGCGACGCGTGTCAGCCACGCGCTGGTCAAAGGTCAGATAACATGCTGACATCATGCTGACATCATCAGATGACGTCATGCTGACGTCAGCACAGGGTTTCGGGCGCGTAAGGCGCGTGTGCGCGTGGGGGCGCGTGGACGGGAGTCTGACACACGCCTGACAGCGCGTGTGCGCGTGGGGGCGCGTGGGAGACGTTGTTTTGGCACGTGCGGGCGCGTGGGAGCTCAGAATTGGGCGTGCCTGGTGCCGTTGGATTCGTCTTTTCGAGACGCTTCTAATGGTATATTATATGATATTTTATGAAATTGTTTCATACTGTTTATAGCTAACAGAAGTGTTTTAAAGCTGGTTTCGACTGTTTTACTTGCTTTTAAATGCTTCATGTGATACATAGAGATGTATAATGCTTAGACCAATATGGTAGATGATGTAACATGCCTACCTTGATGTTTATTCATGTTGATATATGTGATATATGCTTAGTTTATCATGCGATGATAGATTTAGGTGAACTTAAATGAACATAAGGCGCTTGTTAGACAATCTAGTATAGTGAAATTGTTTCATAACCTTAATAATAATATTATGAATACGATCATGAGATTCTTGTGTTTATGAAACACATAATTGAATATGAATTTTCGATATGAGAGAAAGGATGATTCTGTCAACAACAGATTTCTATCTGTAAAAAAGGGTTATTAAGTGACGCCTCTTGACAATGCTTCACCCGATCTGGGAATCATCTGATTATTGATTATTGATTTGAAATATTTAATTTAAAAGGAAGAATTTCTTTATAATATGATTATGATTGTAACGTAATATAATCCCTCTAAAATTAAATAATATCAAGTAGTAATTGGCCAATGATACAACAGGCTTGTGTCGGTCATAGCCTTCCAACATGATAGAAAGTAGTTCTTATTTTTAAATCATTGTCGGTTCATGCTACAGCCGAGGGCTTTGATTTCGAAATAAGAAATACTTGTCTATTACATAGAGATGTGTACGTTGAATTAGAATCTAAAGGTCGGTACGTGCGACAGCCATGGGCCGTTGGAGACTGATTCAAATGTACGGAATGTTGGGTTAGACTTGACTTAGAATATTGAGTTTATCGTGCCACAACCGTGACTCAAGTATTCAAGAGGCTAAAGTTTGATTAGGGAATAACATAAGATGTAATTGACAAGAGTTGTCTGCCTATTGAACATTACATGGCGGTTCGTGCTATAGTCGGGGTTGTGTAATGGAATGTAGGATCCCTATTCCCACTAGCATTATCAATGCTTAATTTTTCACGTAGGGGGTTGAATAAATTAGATAAACTAGTGGGAGCCACTTATGAATAAAGACCCGATTCGTATAGTGTTTTTAAAATGAAATCGAATATTTGCTAAGTGTTGTTATGTGTTTATCATTTACAGATTTACAATATACATTATGTCTTCTGCACTATCATTCAGGAGCATACTGGATGCTCACAAGTTGACTGGTTTTAATTATGCTGACTGGCTTCGAAACTTGAGAATTGTTCTCAGGATTGAGAAGCTGGAATATGTGATTGACTCACCTAAGCCTACTGAACCTGCTAGTGATGCACATAATGATGAACATGTTGTGTATCGTAAGTGGGTAGATGATGCAAATGTTGCTCAATGCATCATGCTAACTTCCATGAACATTGAGCTATAGAAGCAACATGAGCATATGGATGCTCACACTATCCTCATGCATCTACAAGAGTTGTATGATGTGGCAGGGAAGACAGCTCGATATGAGATATCGAAGGAGCTATTCGGTTGTAGGATGTCTGAGGGATCATCTGTGAATGACCATGTACTTAAGATGATCAATTTGATTGAACGTCTTGGACAACTTGGTTTTGCCATGGATGGGGAGCTGAGCCAAGACTTGGTCTTGCAATCGCTTCCGAGTTCGTTCTCGCAGTTTGTTGTGAACTTTCACATGAATAAGTTGGATGTCAGCCTGCCTGAACTCCACAACATGTTGAAGACTGCGGAATCGAATTTCCCCCCTAAGAAGAGTTCTGTTCTTCTAATTGGTGAAGGTTCCAATCCTAAGAAAAGGAAGAGGAACCCTTCCAAGAAGAAGAAAATAGGTAAGAAAACGCCGGTTCCACCAAAAGCTGAAGACCCCAAGAGCAAAGTTGTTTGCTTTCACTGTAACAAGGTGGGGCACTGGAAGAGGAACTGCAAGGTTTACCTTGCAGAATTGAAAAAGATGAAGGGTAGTGAGACTACCGCTTCTGATTCAGGTATGTTCATGATAGAAGTGAATATGTCATTAAATCAAATTTCTACTTAGGTATTAGATACCGCCTGTGGTTCTCATATCTGCAATTTGTTGCAGGGACTAAGGAGAAGTAGGACTCTTGAGGAAGAGGAGGTGATTCTACTGATGGGAAATGGAGCAAGAGTTGCTGCTAAAGATGTAGAATCATTTCATTTACATATGCCTATGGGCAAGACTATTGTTTTAAATAATTGTTATTTTGTTCCCTCGATTGTGAGAAATATTATTTCTATTCCCATGTTAGACTTGGCTGGATTTTCATTTATTATTGAGAATAATGAATGTTCTATTCTTAGAGATAATATTCTTTATGGACGTGGTACTTTAAATAATGGTCTGTATAAATGTGACATAATTTACTTCAGATTGAACAAACTAATAAAAGAAAAGGGATGATGAAAATCTCACTTCATTGTGGCACTGCAGTCTCCATTTAGTAGACATGGAGAGAGGGCTGCAAATTTGCTAGGAATGGTACACATAGATGTATGTGGACCAATGTCCACGAAAGCCATGGGTGGATTTTCATACTTCATTACTTTCATGGATAATAGATCTAGATTCGGATATGTGTTTGATGAAACACAAGTCTGAAGCCTTTGAAAAGTTCAAAGAGTATAAGTATGAAGTGGAGAAACAAACCAAACATAGTATTATAATTCTTCGATTAGATCGAGGTGGTGAATACTTGAATGGAGAGTTTCTGGATTATCTCAAAGTAAATGGTATAGTCTCCCAGTGGACGCCTCCAGATTGGTATCTGAAAGGAGAAATCGAACTTTGTTAGACATAGTTCGGTCCATGATGAGCTATGCAAATCTTCCAGTATTCCTATGGGGTTACGCATTGGAAACCTCAGCATATTTACTGAATAAGCTGCTTTCCAAATCTGTTCCTCAAACTCCGTATGAGATATGGAAAGAAAGGAAACCGAGTCTTAAACACGTTAAGATTTGGGGATGTCCAGCTTATGTCAAGAAAGTTGAACCAGATAAGCTGGAATATCGATCCGTAAAATGTAGTTTTGTGGGATATCCTAAAGAGACTTTAGGATATTACTTTTACACCGATCATCGGGTGTTTGTCTCCAGACATGCTACCTTCTTGGAAAAGGAGTTTATCCTTGAAGGAAACAGTGGGAGCAAAATTGAACTTGATGAAGTTCAAGAAGCACAAACTACTACGGATCAAGTGGAAATACCTGTTCTGACTGAACAACCTTCTGTGGAATAGCCCATTCGTAGGTCAGGGAGAGTGTATCGCCAACCTGAGAGGTAATATGGCCTTGTCATTGAGAATGACAATGAGTTGTCGATCATTGATGATGACGACCCTGTGACCTATAATGAGGCTATGAGTAGTGTTGACTCAGAGAAATGGCATAGTGCCATGAAATCCGGAATGAAATCTATGTATACGGGATATAAAAGAATGATTAGAGCAGATGGCCAGGTGGAGACATTTAAGGCCAGGCTTTTGGGAAAAGGATTCAAACAAAGGCAATGGATTGACTTTGATGAAACCTTTTACCTGTAGCCCTGTTAAAATCAGTTCGGATTTTGCTTGCGATTGCTACTTACTACGACTATGAGATCTGGCAATTAGCTAGATGGTTTTCTTTCCAAGAGAAATGTAAACCTAGTGTGTAAGCTGCTGCGAGCCATATGTGGTTTAAAGCAAGCTTCTCGTAGATGGAACATCCGTTTTGATGAGACAATCAAAGAGTTCGGTTTTATGAAAAACGTAGATGAACTATGTGTCTACAAAAGGGTTAGTGGGAGTGTGATAACATTTCTTGTGTTGTATTGAATTAGAGTTGACACACATAACAACATAGCAGACCCACTCACAAAGCTACTTTATGAAAGTCACTTTGATCGTCATAAAGACAAGATGGGTATTAGATACTAGAGTGATTGACTTTAGTACAACTGGGAGATTGAAAGGAATATGTCCTAAGTTCAATCATGTATTAGGATTTAGGAATAACTTTTTATGTAATCTATTTTGATTTCATTGATATTAATAAAAGACTTGTTTTATTTTTATTACGGGTTCTATCTATTTAAGTGTTTAAATAAGATATACCATAGTTTAGAGTAAAGCTTTTTATGGATTATGATGAGATCATAATAGTGAGACCTAAAAGATGATAACTCTAAACTTAAATAGTTCCTGATCATAGGATTACTAACTGGTAATTAATAATCCGCAAAGATCGGTACATACTATGCTTGCTTCATTATGAAGAATGTCTGTTCTCATAGACATTTGTGTGGTGACACTATAGCTAGTATGTAGGTGCTTATTATAGAATAAGTTCACTGAACATGACTCGTACAGCTGAACAACTGATGGAGTTCACTCACGTGTCAGCAGTTGTTCATATAGTGATAGTTGTACAAGTATCCTTAGACTTAAGGTCATCATAGTCATCTTGTGTACACTGAACTATGCTTTGGTTTAGTTCTTAGTCTCCAGGGACAATTATTAGGGCTCTACTGGGTATAGGAATTTGTACACGAAGATAGTGTATGATCAATAAAGGATCTACCCCTTCCAGTGAAGGAAGAGAATGTTCAAGGCTGATCCACTTATGCTAGTTCAGGAATCTCTGGCCAGAGTGAATGAAATTAGAAAGGAGTTTCTAATTTGCATAGAACTAAGCATAGTAAATGGTAAGCAAGTGATTAAATTAGACAGGCTTGACACGAGATCCATGCCTTGTATTTAATCAGGACATTGTAGGGTAGAAGGAGTTTATTGTACGGTAACAATTCACTGAATAGGTTCTTGGTATTCTAAGCAGTGAATTCATATTATCCGGATGGTCGCGATATGCTGAGAAGTATCCCTCACGATGTAGAATAAATATGATTAATTAATTAATCATATTTAATAAATTAGAGAATTTATATAAATAATGATAAAATAGTTTTATTATTATTTATTTCTACTACCGGCTTAATATTGAACCTACAGGGTCACACCATAAAAAGAGAATAATTTAATGGTGGAGGAATTAATTAATAATGGATGATAATTATTTATTTATAAAATAAATAATTAATTGGCAAATTTAATAATTGATTAAATGAGATTTAATTGATTATAAATTAATTAAGAAAAGTTCTTAATATTATTAATTAAGAATTTAATTTTTAGAAATTAAATCAAGTGAAAGAATTATTTCTAAAGTATTTAGAAACAAGATTAATAATTAAAAGGTGTTTTAATTATTAATGAGAATAATAAATGGGTTAATAATAATAATATTTTATGGGAAAATTTCAGCTGAAAATTTTGCCTATAAATATACTATTATAAACCCTATTTTTATTCTAACCCAAAACCCGAAACCCAAAAGTTTTTAGAAAACCTAATTCTCTCCACCTCCTCCTCCTTAACGTCGTTTCCTTGGTGGATACCGGTGGAGTGCTTCACGTTTGAGGAGCAGCTACTAAGGATCTCCGATCGTTGCTTTTGGATCGCTATTAAAGGTTAGTAATCGATTCATATGTTTTAATCACGATTTATATGCTTTTATTTGGATTTTATATGTGTAAAAGTGTTTTACCATGCCTCCGCTGAGATTAAAATCCAACAATGGTATCAGAGCATAGGTTGTATGCATATAGATCTGTGGTAAAAATTTCATAAGTTTATGTGCTTGTATGAATTAATTATGATTTTTACAAGTTATATTATGGATTAATTTTGTCTGATGAGAAATCGTTTCTCAGAATAATTTTGAATGTTGATCTGGGTTCTAAAAGTGTTGTAGATCGTCTGGGTATTTTTTTCATAATTTTATGATGTATAGATTTTTTATTATGAATTTTTGAAGTTGTTGCAATTAAATTCGTAAATAAATAAAGATATATATATGAATTGTAAGTATGTATATATATATGTACATCTGCTGTCTGTTGCATAATCTGTGCTGCACGGAGAAAGATGAGTTGAAAGGGACGGCGACACGGAAATCCGTGCGAGAAAAGACGGCGACTGCTGAAAAAGGGCGAAGGACCGCACGTCTGCCACGCGCGCGTGGGGTTCAAGCGCTCCAGGCCAACGCGCGGCGCGTGTCAGCCACGCGCTGGTCAAAGGTCAGATGACATGCTGACGTCATCAGATGATATCATGCTGACGTCAGCACAGGGTTTCGGGCGCGTGAGGCGCGTGTGCGCGTGGGGGCGCGTGGACGGGAGTCTGACACGCGCCTGCAGCGCGTGTGCGCGTGGGAGACGTTGTTTTGGCGCGTGCGGGCGCGTGGGAGCTCAGAATTGGGCGTGCCTGGTGCCGTTAGATTCGTCTTTTCGAGACGCTCCTAATGGTATATTATATGATATTTTATGAAATTATTTCATACTGTTTATAGCTAACAGAAGTGTTTTAAAGCTGGTTTTGACTGTTTTAATTGCTTTTAAATGCTTCATGTGATACATAGAGATGTATAATGCTTAGACCAATATGCTAGATGATGTAACATGCCTACCTTGATGTTTATTCATGTTGATATATGTGATATATGCTTAGTTTATCATGCGATGATAGATTTAGGTGAACTTAAATGAACATAAGGCGCTTGTTAGACAATCTAGTATAATAAAATTGTTTCATAACCTTAATAATAATATTATGAATACAATCATGAGATTCTTGTGTTTATGAAACACGTAATTGATTATGAATTTTCGATATGAGAGAAAGGATGATTCTGTCAACAACAGATTTCTATCTGTAAGAAAGGGTTATTAAGTGACGCCTCTTGACAATGCTCCACCCGATCTGGGAATCATCTAATTATTGATTATTGATTTGAAATATTTAATTTAAAAGGAAGAATTTTTTTATAATATGATTATGATTGTAACGTAATATAATCCCTCTAAAATTAAATAATATCAAGTAGTAATTGGCCAATGATACAACAGGCTTGTGTCGGTCATAGCCTTCCAACATGATAGAAAGTAGTTCTTATTTTTAAATCATTGTCGGTTCGTGCTACAGCCGAGGGCTTTGATTTCGAAATAAGAAATACTTGTCTATTACATAGAGATGTGTACGTTGAATTAGAATCTAAAGGTCGGTACGTGCCACAGCCGTGGGCCGTTGGAGACTGATTCAAATGTACGGAATGTTGGGTTAGACTTGACTTAGAATATTGAGTTTGTCGTGCCACAGCCGTGACTCAAGTATTCAAGAGGCTAAAGTTTGATTAAGGAATAACATAAGATGTAATTGACAAGAGTTGTCTGCCTATTGAACATTACATGGCGGTTCGTGCTACAGCCGGGGTTGTGTAATGGAATGTAGGATCCCTATTCCCACTAGCATTATGAATGCTTAATTTTTCACGTAGGGGGTTGAATAAATTAGATAAACTAGTGGGAGCCACTTATGAATAAAGACCCGATTCGTATAGTGTTTTTAAAATGAAATCGAATATTTTCTAAGTGTTGTTATGTGTTTATCATTTACTGATTTACAATATACATTATGTCTTCTGCACTATCACTCAGGAGCATACTGGATGCTCACAAGTTGAGTGGTCCTAATTATGCTGACTGGCTTCGAAACTTGAGAATTGTTCTCAGGATTGAGAAGTTGGAATACGTGATTGACTCACCTAAGCCTACTGAACCTGCTAGTGATGCACATAATGATGAACATGTTGTGTATCATAAGTGGGTAGATGATGCAAATGTTACTCAATGCATCATGCTAGCTTCCATGAACATTGAGCTACAGAAGCAACAAGAGCATATGGATGCTCACACTATCCTCATGCATCTACAAGAGTTGTATGATGTGGCAGGGAGGACAGCTCGATATGAGATATCGAAGGAGCTGTTCGGTTGTAGGATGTCTGAGGGATCATCTGTGAATGACCATGTACTTAAGATGATCAATTTGATTGAACATCTTGGACAACTTGGTTTTGCCATGGATGGGGAGCTGAGCCAAGACTTGGTCTTGCAATCGCTTCCGAGTTCGTTCTCGCAGTTTGTTGTGAACTTTCACATGAATAAGTTGGATGTCAGCCTGCCTGAACTCCACAACATGTTAAAGACTGCGGAATCGAATTTCCCCCCTAAGAAGAGTTCTGTTCTTCTAATTGGTGAAGGTTTCAATCCTAAGAAAAGGAAGAGGAACCCTTCCAAGAAGAAGAAAGTAGGTCAGAAAATGCCGGTTCCACCAAAAGCTGAAGACCCCAAGAGCAAAGTTGTTTGCTTTCACTATAACAAGGTGGGGCACTCGAAGAGGAACTGCAAGGTTTACCTTGCAGAATTGAAAAAAGATGAAGGGTAGTGAGACTACCACTTCTGATTCAGGTATGTTCATGATAGAAGTGAATATGTTATTAAATCAAATTTCTACTTGGGTATTAGATACCGCCTGTGGTTCTCATATCTGCAATTTGTTGCAGGGACTAAGGAGAAGTAGGACTCTTGAGGAAGAGGAGGTGATTCTGCTGATGGGAAATGGAGCAAGAGTTGCTGCTGAAGATGTAGAATCATTTCATTTACATATGCCTATGGGCAAGACTATTGTTTTAAATAATTGTTATTTTGTTCCCTCGATTGTGAGGAATATTATTTCTATTCCCATGTTAGAGTTGGCTGGATTTTCATTTATTATTGAGAATAATGAATGTTCTATTCTTAGAGATAATATTCTTTATGGACGTGGTACTTTAAATAATGGTCTGTATAAATGTGACATAATTTACTTCAGATTGAACAAACTAATAAAAGAAAAGGGATGATGAAAATCTCACTTCATTGTGGCACTGCAGTCTCTATTTAGTAGACATGGAGAGAGGGCTGCAAATTTGCTAGGAATGGTACACATAGATGTATGTGGACCAATGTCAATGTTATTCCCAGTGGACTAATAATGAGATTTACAGAAGGGGGATTGAATGTAAATCTCAAAACTTTTTCAAGTTTTGAGCAATTTGTAAGACTAAGTGTTTGAGTGATCAAATGTGTGTGAATTGCTTGGAGCTGATGCAGACAGATATATATTCAAACACAAATGTAATGAACACAAAGAACTTAAAAACTTTTCTGGTGGATTTGTTGTTCCACCAGAGATGTGTTATTTCAGAAAATCTGTGACTCAAAATTAAATCACAGCTGCTTCCTAGTACAAACTAGATGATTTTCTCTCTTGATATTTCTAAACAGCTCAGGGAAAATTCACATCTAATTACTAGCTACTACTTGGTTTATATAACACCAAGTTTACAAGTGAAGACAAAGATAAAGTACAATAAGACAATAGTTCTCCACTTGTTTCTGTTCCATTTTTATCCAGTGTAATATGGAACTATCTGTTGACTTTCCATTCTGAACCAGACTAAAAACGGCTGCTTTTTCTGCTGTTCCTGAAATAGGCTACCACATCTCTGTCAATCCATGTGCCTCTGTCAGCTTTGTTAACTGTCACTATCAACCGCTATGAGACTGAGCATCCGTTGAAGCTTTCATCCGTTGATGACTTTATCCGTTGATGCTCTAGCAGTGCATCCGTTGAAGCTTTCATCCGTTGATGGCTTTATCCGTTGATGCTCTAGCAGTTGAAGCTTTATCCGTTGAAGCACTTATCCGTTGATGGATATTATCCGTTGAAGCATTAGAGACATCCGTTGAAGCTTAGTTTCTTATCCGTTGAAGGTCTTCAATATCCGTTGACACTTCTTCACTAAAATTACAAGGCATGAAATATTTACAATTAGCCCTCCTATTTATACATCCATTAGTAGTCAACATGACTGATTATCTCCTAACAACATCTAAGAATTACAGCTTGAAATCAGAGAGTGAGATGTGCTACAATACCAAACTTATTGCTAAGTAAGGCTACTCCTTCAATGGATAGCCAAGATGGTCTTATCCGTTGAGGCTACAAACACTAGATTTCTACTTAAGTGTTTTGCTGAACTTATCATCAAACTAATACACATATTCCTAACAATCTCCCCCTATTTATGTCTACTAGAACTGTAGGCATAAATTTGGGTTTAGCTTGATGATAACAAAACACTTAACAAATATATAAACTGTAACAAAGCAGAAATTCAAAAGTGCTGCAAAAGTGTATATGCTGAGATGAAATTGAAAAAATACATTGTTTCCAAGGGTGCTCCTTTAGCCTGAGCAAATTACTTTCTTTTCCTTTGATCCCTGGTTTTCTTTCCTAGCCTCCTGTCATTCTCCTCTATTTGAAGTTGAAGTTGTCTGTAGAATTCAGCTTCATCTTCTTCATTGATATCCAACTTAGATTGCATATCCTTGAGAGTTTCATTACTGGCAATCTTTAGCTGATCTGCAATTCTGAAAAATCTTCTGACTCCTTTGTTGTCTCTGAACTCCATCAACCAATGAGGTGATTTGTGAATTGTAATACCTCTCTCTTGAATGAGTAAAGTTCTAGGCAAGGCATTGGGCTCCCTCCAAGTTTTCCTTATATTGGCAATCTTGTTGAGAATCTCAGTCCTGGCAGTTCTGGTAAAGCCATAATCCTTATCTATGGCTGAGTAGACTCTAATCAAGGTAGAGTAGCCTTCATTCAGAATTCTGTGAAGAGGCCATGTTCTTTCCCCATCTCCTTTGTATTTGAACACTAGTCTTTCTGGTAGCTGTCTGTAGGCAGCTATTCCCCTTACATCCTCCAGCTCATCCAGATAGAGTTCAATGTCTGAAAATTCTTTTATGTCACAGATGTGAACATAATCATCTTTAGAGGTTTGAGGTTTAGGCTTAGGCTTCTGTGTGAATTTGATTGAGGCTTTAGAGGGTGTTGATTTGATTCTTCTTTTCTGCTTCTTTGATGGTGGAGAAGAGGTTAGGAAGGTGGGCAATTTGATGGTGTCCCAATCAATTGGTTCCTCCTTGGGAATGATTGTTTCACCATGAATGTTCATGAAGGGGTCAGGTACAATGGGTTCAGGAATAGAGGGTAGTGGTTTGGATATTGATTGGGTTTCTTCAGTCTTATCTACCTTCTTTCTCTTTGCATTGACCTTCTTTCTTTTCCCTTTCTGCCATTCTTCCTTACTTCTTTCCTCCATCTCAGTGCCAACCATGTCCCCCATAGCTTCATCTTCACCTTTGTCTTCAATTTCTTTCTGTTCTTCAGCCTGACTTGACTTTAGCTGTTTTTCAAGCTTTGCTTGTGCTCTTTTGTCAGCCTTTAGCTGTTTGGCTTCTTCCTTCAACCTTTTGGTTTCTTCCCTCTTGGCTATTGAGAATTTGGGATGTCCTTGCATCACACATATGCTCTTTCCCTCTCTGAAGATAATAGCCATGTTTCTCCTTACAGCCTCATCCATGGTCTCTTTGAGATATGCAATACTTCTTCCTAAAAGCTTGTCCTCATCAGCTTTTGGAAGAGGAAAATCCACCTCTTTTAGAGGATTCTTTGTAGAGTCCTTATTGGATCTGTTGTTGGGCTTGAGAACCATAGGTTGCAGATCTTTGGAAGAAGTTTCTCCATCCTTATGCCTCCCTACTGGCTTGAGTTCCATAATAATTGATTCCACTTTTGTGCTATGCTTCACAGATTGTGATTGAGAAGTTGTAGAACCAAATATTAGTTGCATCTTTTCATCAATCTTCTTCCTTTGCTCTTTGACTTGCAATTCAGCTGCTGCTATCTGGATTAGATCAATTCCATCTAGCTTTCCTTTGACTTGAATTGGTGGAGAAGTTGTGATGACAGGAAATAGCACTTGAGAAATCTGAACTGTTGTAGATGGCTCTCCTTCCCCTTTCCCTTTATTCTCCCCCTTTTTGTTATCATCAAGGGTAGGGGTCAAGCCTTGTGCTTGTGCCAGCTGCATGAGTAGATTTGTTTGAGTTTGTTGATTCTGAAGAATGGTGACCATAGAGTCTTCAATGATTTGAACCCTATCTTCCAATCTGGCCAGCCTCTTGTCAGCATCAGATGCCTTCCTCAGTCTCCCCAACAAATCTTGCATAGTACCATAGGGTATAACTGAATCCAATTTCTCAGCATTGTAGGATTTCAGATCAGCAATGTCCAGCTTGAGCTCATCCACACTTAGATTTTGCTGGTAATGCTGCAACTGCAAGAGATGCAGAGATTCCAGATGAGCTTGAAGAATTGCCTTGGTACCAGCATCCTGAGTCTCCTGAATGGCCTGCTGAATTGTCATGACTTGTTTGACCAAAGTGACACCAAACTCTCCCGATGTTGATGGTTTTGCCCATGCCCATGCAGGAAGATTAGGAACAGAACTTGGGCCTGCTACTCCCCCTAAGTTCATGCTCTCATTCAAAGAATTAGAGTCATCATCATTAGAATTTACTCCAAATTCTTCAGATGGCTCACCAGCTTGAGAAGGCAGCCTGTTGACAACAGCTTTGTCTCTGAGAAGAGATTCTGAAGTGTGTACAATGTGTAGTGTCTGTTCTGCCTCCACATTGCCCTGTGCAGCCAATAATTGATAGGCTGAAACAGGGTGAGTAAAAGTGTCAGCATCCAAGGAAATGTTATCAATGACAGCTTTGTAATGTTGTTGAAATTGTCTTTCCTTATCTGCATCATCCACTTTCATTAACTCACTAGCAATGGCTGGATCCACCCTTATAGCTTCTGTACCTGCCTTTCTCTCAATTTCTCTCTTTTCTTGCATCAGGGGCTCCCCCTGGCTCACACACACCCTCACACCCTCACCTTCACCTTCTAAGGTGGCACTCCTCTCACTTACTTTTGCCATGCTGGAAGAAATAGCATGCATTTGGTGACTCTCAACCTCTCCTTTTGCCTGGGAGCAACCCAGCCTCTCACTCAAAAATTCACTCCCTTCCCTCAAGCCTAAAAGTGATTGTACAGTTGCCATGTCCTCTACAGTTGGAGTTGTTTCTGTTAAGTGTGTAGAGGCCATCAACGGATAGGGAGTATCCGTTGAAGTAGAAACTGATGGTATCAACGGATAACTGCTGTTAAGCTTATCCGTTGAAGAACAACCACTTATCAACGGATGAGAGATATCCGTTGAAGAAGGAAATGATGTAGAGATAGAAAGTGATATAATTGTTGAATCTGTGTGGATTGATTTTAAGTGTGGTGACACAGATTCTGCAACTACATCTGAAAGAATTGGCTGATGATCCAACAAATCATCTAAAAGATGATGATCACCAGGTTTTGAGTGGGGCTCCTCCCTGAGTTTTAATGAGGGAGAATCAGGAATTGATGTGAATATCATATCCACATCCAGAGAGGGTGTTGGAAAGTTTGAGGAATGGTGTGTTTCTATATTGAGAGAATGGGGCTGTGATTCCACATTTGCTGGAATCACATCAAGCTGAATTTGAGAAGGCACAGATACTGGTGGATGTATCTGTGCTGTGTGTGTCCCTTGTGTGGAAACTAGGGTTTTGGCCTTCTTCTTCCTTGAAAAGGCTTGAATTGGTAAATGTGTAGCTTCAGTGTCCCTCCCTCTTTTGTTCTGTGTCCCTAGTTGGGGACTATTTTCAATAGTTGCATCCTTTTGGGAGGATGCAACTAGGGATGTGCTGGACTCCTTTTGAACCACTACAGTCTTTTGAGAGACTGTGGCTTGGCTGGTTTGGGTACCACTCACCTCTCCCACCTTATCCTGGGGGGCTTTTTGATGTTCACCCCTCCCCTCACCACTCACACCCTGTTCACTCCCTTCAGGGTTTTTGGTAGTTGTTACAACTGTTGTCTTTTGAGAAACAACAGAGGTAGGTTTCTTTGACTTGACTTTGGAAACTTTAGATTTGGTGGCTTTGGTAGGAGCCTGTTTGGACAATGACACAGGTTCCATAGCCACACTAGAAGGCAAAGAAACATTGGGGATGGAAATAGTAGGAGTTATAGAAACATTTACCTCACTTACCAGTGGTGCATTCATGATTGGCAAGTATACCAATGGCACCTGGCTGTTGAGGTTCATTCTCAAAAGGTCTGCAAGGACCCTTTTCTCTTGTGCCCAGCATTTGAGTTTATTATTCTCAATAGATATAACCAAACCTTCAGCAACATGGTTAGCCAATAACATAAAGAATCTAGCAAAGTAGATGTTATGTGGTCTATTAGCTTTGTTGCCTAATCTGGAACCTAATTCTAGCATAACATAGTTGCTAAAATTAAAATACCTATCAGAAACTAGCATATAGAGCATATTAACAAGGGATGAAGTGATAGCATCAAAATTGCTAATCTTCCCAGAGAAAACCTTAATAAAGGCATCTCCAAGAAAACTCCATTCTTTCCTAAGGCCTTTCCTTCTAATACTACCTAAACTAGCAGAATCAAAAGCATAGCCTATGGAATCTAGCATTGCAGAGACATCTTTATCAGTATGTGGTGTCATGGCATTATTCTCAGGCAACTTAAAGCAAGATTGTATATCATCACAATTAATGCAATAGTCCTTACCTTTGAGAGAGAAGGCAATAGTCATATCTGTGGAGTTGAACTCTGCAGTTGTCCAAATCTCCTCAATCACTTCACAGTAGATGGTTGGGGCTTCCAGCATTGCATAGCTCAGTTTGCAGTTCTTGATGAAGTCCATCATCTTGTGATAATCAGAATGGGCTTCATTCTTTTCAACCAAGACTATGAAATTATTCTTTTCATAAACAAATCCTGTTTGAGACATAATTTTGACTACTGGTGCCATTGTTGTGAGTAGAGGTTGCAGAGAAAAACTTGAGAATTGAGAGAGAAAGAGAATGATGATTGCAAGAAAGCGTAAAGTGAAAATAAGAATTCAATTGGGCTTTTATAGTTTCTTGAATAAAAGCACAAATAAAATAATTAAATGATACTTTTAAGTAAGTGATAGCCGTTCAGGAAAAAATGAAACTGTAGAAATTCTGAAAACTACCGTAAATACAAATACATACAACACTGTATATCTGTATCAACGGTTGAGTAAAAGAATCAACGGCTGTGACTTATTGACGTGACACATCAACGGATAAGGTAAATAGTTATCCGTTGATGAGCAACACTATTTTATCCGTTGAAGGATAGAATTACCAGAAATGTATTTGTCTTTCAACGGATAATGAATATCCGTTGATAGAACAATTCTGGCTTTCAACGGATAGGGAATATCCGTTGATAGGATAAGTCTTGATTAAAGCCAACTTTGTTCTTGCAGCAAATTCATTTCAGGCTACAAGACAGATTACATAGATGACATAGATTATGAATAGTTAAGCATACCTAACTCACTTACTAATCTTGTGAATGTTGATTCATCAAGTGGCTTGGTAAATATGTCTGCAATCTGCTTTTCACTTGGAATAAAATGAAGTTCCACTGTACCTTTCATCACATGTCCCCTAATGAAGTGGTACTTGATATCAATGTGCTTGGTTCTTGAGTGCTGCACTGGATTTTCAGTAATGGCAATGGCACTTGTGTTGTCACAAAATATTGGAATTTTGTCAACAGTTATACCATAGTCAAATAACTGGTTCCTCATCCACAGTATTTGTGCACAACAACTACCAGCTGCAATGTATTCAGCTTCAGCTGTTGATGTGGAAACAGAATTCTGCTTCTTGCTGAACCATGATACAAGCCTGTTTCCTAGAAATTGACAGGTGCCTGTTGTGCTTTTCCTGTCTATTTTGCAACCTGCATAATCTGCATCTGAGTAGCCAATTAGATCAAAACCAGACTCTCTAGGGTACCAAATTCCTAGATTTGGAGTCCCCTTGAGATATCTGAAAATTCTTTTAATAGCCACTAAGTGAGATTCTTTAGGGTCAGCTTGAAATCTAGCACAGAGACATGTAGAAAACATAATATCAGGTCTACTGGCAGTTAAATATAAAAGTGAGCCAACCATGCCTCTATAACTTGTAATATTCACAGACTTTTCAGCCTTGTTTAATTCAAGCTTGGTGGCAGTGGCCATGGGAGTTTTTGCAGGTGAACAATCCATTAAGTCAAACTTCTTTAAAAGATCATAAATATATTTAGTTTGACTAATGAAAATTCCACCACTAACTTGTTTAACTTATAAACTAAGAAAGTAAGTTAGCTCTCCCATCATGCTCATTTCATATTTACTTTGCATTAATTTAGCAAACTTTTTACAAAGTTTATCATCTGTGGATCCAAATATAATATCATCTACATAAATTTGTACAAGTATCTTAGAGCCATTAACATTTCTAAAGAAGAGAGTTTTGTCAACAGTACCTCTTGTGAAGTGATTATCTAGAAGGAACTTTGATAAAGTCTCATACCAGGCTCTAGGTGCTTGCTTTAGTCCATAGAGTGCTTTCAGCAAATAATACACATGGTCTGGAAAATTTGGATCTTCAAAACCTGGAGGTTGGCTTACATAAACTTCTTCCTCCAATTCCCCATTTATAAATGCACTCTTGACATCCATCTGATAGACTTTGAAATTGGCATTAGCTGCATAGGCTAGAAAGATTCTGATGGCTTCAAGTCTTGCAACTGGAGCAAATGTTTCATCAAAATCTATTCCCTCTTGTTGAGAATAGCCTTTGGCAACCAATCTGGCTTTATTCCTTATGACAATGCCATTTTCATCTATCTTGTTTCTGAATACCCATTTTGTGTCAATAGAACTCTTGTTCTTTGGCTTGGGTACCAGCTTCCATACTTTGTTCCTCTCAAATTGGTTTAGCTCCTCTTGCATTGCTAAAATCCAATCTGGATCCAAAAGAGCTTCTTCCACTCGCTTAGGTTCCTCCTGTGATAGAAAGCTACTATACAGACATTCATCTTGAGTAGCCCTTCTAGTTTGTACTTTAGATGTAGCATCACCAATGATCAGTTCAAAAGGGTGATTCTTGGTTCATTTCCTTTGAGGTGGTAGATTAGCCCTTGATGAGGTTGCCTCAGTATTGTCATGATGTGAGATAGAATGTTGATTTGTTGAAACTCCCCCTGAGTTGCTGATCCTTTGAAAGGAATTGGGAGTTCTATCAACTGATGAGGTGAATTGATTATCCGTTGACAAACTGTGATCAACGGATGCTTCGTTATGAACTTCAACGGATGATGCACTTTGTCTTTCAACGGATGCTGCATTGCTTCTTTTAACGGAAGCTGAATTATGACTTTCAACGGATGCAGCATTCTGTGCATTATCCAAAGGCAGACTCTGGTTTCTTCTTGAGATGCCTTCTTCATCATTCTCATCTTCACTATCATCACAATATATCTCAATATTGTCAAATTTGAGTCCTTCATGATGTCCCTCATCTGTTAGTCCATCAATCTTTTTATCATCAAACACAACATGTACAGATTCCATGACAATGTTGGTTCTTAGATTGTAGACCCTATATGATTTTCCAGCAGAATAACCAACAAATATTCCTTCATCAGCCTTTGCATCAAACTTTCCTTTGTGATCAGATTGATTCCTTAAGATGTAACATTTGCAACCAAAGACATGTAGAAAGTTTAAAGTTGATTTTCTTCTCTTGAATAATTGATAAGGAGTCATGCATTTTGCTTGATTGATTAGAGAAATATTCTGAGTGTAACATGCACAGTTAACAGCCTCAACCCAAAAATAAGTTGGGAGTTTTGACTCCTCAAGCATTGTCCTTGCAGCTTCAATTAGTGATCTGTTCTTCCTTTCCACCACACCATTTTGTTGTGGAGTTCTTAGAGCTGAGAACTCATGCATGATCCCATTTTCTTCACAGAACATCTTCATGGTTGAATTCTTGAACTCAGTTCCATTGTCACTCCTAATATTCCTTACTTTGAAATCAGGATGATTGTTGACTTGCTTGATATGATTGATGATGATTTCACTAGCTTCATCCTTTGATCCAAGAAAATAAACCCATGAAAACTTTGAGAAATCATCTACAATCACTAGGCAGTATCTTTTCCTTGAAATTGACAATACATTGACTGGTCCAAAAAGATCCATGTGTAGAAGTTGCAGTGGTTCATCAATTGCAGATTCAAGCTTCTTACTGAATGATACTTTCTTTTGCTTTCCTTTCTGACAAGCATCACACAGTCCATCCCTTGTGAATTCCACTAGAGGCATTCCTCTAACTAAGTCCTTTTTGACTAGATCATTCATTGTCTTGAAATTCAAATGGGACAGCTTCTTGTGCCATAGCCAACTTTCAACTGGACTTGCTTTGCTGAGAAGACAAGTAATGGATTCTGCATCTGTAGAGTTGAAATCAGCTAAGTACACATTCCCTTTTCTAACTCCAGTTAGAACCACTTTATTGTCCTTTTTACTTGTGACAATACAGGCTTCAGAATTGAAGGAAACAGTATTCCCTCTGTCACATAGTTGACTGATGCTCAATAAATTGTGTTTGAGACCATCAACCAATGCAACTTCATCAATGATGACATTTTCTTTTGAAATCAAGCCATATCCCATAGTGAATCCTTTGCTGTCATCTCCAAAGGTTATGCTAGGGCCAGCTCTCTCCTTAAACTCTGTGAGCAGGGTGAAATCTCCTGTCATGTGTCTTGAACAACCACTGTCCAAGTACCATAGATTCCTTCTTTGTCCCTGCACACAACAAAATCAATCAAGTTGATTTTGGTACCCAAGTGTCCTTGGGTCCAGCCTTGTTAGTCTTTTTCCTAGACTTCATTTCTCCTGCATCTTTTGACCTAGGTAACTTTGGGTCAACCTTGGTCTCAGATGTGGTTGGTTGAAGTGTAGGGTTAGTCACAGAATCATTTAACACATTTGATTGAATTTGATAAGACATAGGTTGTGCAAACATGTTATTCCACATAGGCATATTGTATGGCATTTGAGGCATACTAAATGCAGTAAAGTAAGGATTGTTAATGTATGGCATGTTTGCAAAATGTGCATGGGGATTCTGGTGAGACATAACAGGCATAGCATGCAGAGGTGACATAGACATGTTAGGCATGGAGGGATTTGAAGGCATAGGAGCATTTTTAACAGATTTGCAATTATCAGATAGGTGATTAACACTTTTACAATGTACACAGCTTTTTCTAGGAGCATACCTATCAGGTGTGTAATTGTTATGTTTATTAATCCCTACCTTCCCATTCCTTTTAGATTTTCTTTTAGTTTCTTCTTATCCTCAACCAACTTAAGCCTATCTTTCAACTGATCTAAAGTCATGTGTCCTATATTCACCTTACTGACATCTCTGGATGTGCTAGCTCCTTCTTTGACAAAGTTCTTGAGAGTTGAATCATTCTTTTTATTTTTAAAAGAACTTGCCTATTTTAATTGATGAGCCTTCAACGAATGCTCCTTTTCTTCCTTCAACAGATAACTTTCATCATCCATTGATTCCACATCCGTTGACAATCCATCAATTAATTCTAACTTCTTTTTGTTTTTCTTCCAGGCATCCTCACAGAATGACTCAATTCCCTGAACCTTGGCAATTTGAACACCAACATCCCTAGATGTTTTCCAGGCCTTGATTACCTCTTGCTCACTTTCTAACTGTTTAGAAAGAATTTTTACTTTCTTAACAGCTTCTTCTAGTTCACTCTCAACAGTCAAGCATTTAAGTTTAATCTTTTCAAGCTCAATTACCTGACTCTCTAACACAGCATTCCTATCACTTAAAAACACATTATTTTCTTTGATCCTAGTGTTTTCTTTAGCTAGTGATTTAAGAGAAACACGCAAATGATATAATTCATTGGACATATCATTTATGGCTTCATTACATTCATGTTTAGAAAGCTGAGAGAGATCAGTAGTAATTACCTGGTTGCTTGATGAACTAGTTTCATTTTCATCAGAATTAGCCATCAGGGCTAGGTTGACATATTCCATATCATCATCTTCATTTACCCCATCTGCTGCCCAATCATCTTGAGTGAGAAAAGCTCTTTCCTTTTGTTTGAGCAAATCAAAATACTTCCTTTTGTAATCAACTTGCTCAAATTTCTTTTTCTCAGAATTTGGCTTCCTACACTCACTTGCAAAGTGTCCACTAATGCCACAGTTGTAACATTTGAACTTTGATTTATCCACCATGTTTTTGTTTGGCTTAGTGAACTTTGTGTTTTTCCTGAACTTCATCTTTGTAAACCTCCTGGACAGAAATGCCAGATGTTCATCAATATCATCAGATTCATCCTAACTGGAATTGTCTTCATCCTCAGTAACTTGCTCTTTACCCTTGCTTGATTCTGATTTGCTTGTGCCAATTTTGAGATTTGGCATTGTCTTTTCCTCATTTCTGGCTTCAACTTTTTCACTGTCAGCTACAAGTGCAACTGATCCTCCTTTTCTCTTTCCCTTTTCCAACAGCTCATCTTGCTCCATCTCAAGTTCATAAGTCTTCAAAATTCCATATAATCTTTCAAGTGTGAAGTCCTTATAATCTTGAGAATTTCTTAGAGAAACAGTCATAGGCTTCCATTCCTTTGGTAGAGACCTCAGAAATTTTAAATTGGAGTCCTTGACTTGGTACACTCTCCCATACAGCTTTAATCCATTCAATAGTTTCTGAAATCTGTTGAATGTATCATTCAATGATTCTCCTTCTTCAAAATGAAAATATTCATATTGTTGAATGAGAAGCTGCATTTTGTTTTCTCTAACTTGCTCAGTGCCTTCACAGATAAGCTGCACAGTATCCCAAATTTCCTTAACAGTTTGGCTATTGATGACATTGTCAAACATATCTTGATCCAGGCCATTAAACAAAATGTTCATGGCTTTCTTGTCCTTGTGGACCTCTTCAATATCTTCAACAGTCCATTCTGCCTTTGGCTTGGGAATAGACTGTCCAACAGCAACTGTAGCAGTAGCAGTTGTGGCCACCTTGTGTGGGATGTGAGGACCATTCTCAATGCAGTTGATGTAGCTTTCATCTTGAGAGAGAAGATGTAAATGCATCTTCTCCTTCCAGTGATGATAGTTATCTCTTTCCAGGATTGGAATCTTTACACCAATATCCTTCTTACTCATGATGTTAGCAGAATAGATCTTTAAACTCTTTGTATGTTAAGAGCTTGCTCTAATACCAATTGTTATTCCCAGTGGACTAACAATGAGATTTACAGAAGGGGGGTTGAATGTAAATCTCAAAACTTTTTCAAGTTTTGAGCAATTTGTAAGACTAAGTGTTTGAGTGATCAAATGTGTGTGAATTGCTTGGAGCTAATGCAGACAGATATATATTCAAACACAAATGTAATGAACACAAAGAACTTAAAAACTTTTCTGGTGGATTTGTTGTTCCACCAGAGATGTGTTATTTCAGAAAATCTGTGATTCAAAATTAAATCACAGCTGCTTCCTAGTACAAACTAGATGATTTTCTCTCTTGATATTTCTAAACAGCTCAGGGAAAATTCACATCTAATTACTAGCTACTACTTGGTTTATATAACACCAAGTTTACAAGTGAAGACAAAGATAAAGTACAATAAGACAATAGTTCTCCACTTGTTTCTGTTCCATTTTTATCCAGTGTAATATGGAACTATCTGTTGACTTTCCATTCTGAACCAGACTAAAAACGGCTGCTTTTTCTGCTGTTCCTGAAATAGGCTACCACATCTCTGTCAATCCATGTGCCTCTGTCAGCTTTGTTAACTGTCACTATCAACTGCTATGAGACTGAGCATCCGTTGAAGCTTTCATCCGTTGATGACTTTATCCGTTGATGCTCTAGCAGTGCATCCGTTGAAGCTTTCATCCGTTGATGGCTTTATCCGTTGATGCTCTAGCAGTTGAAGCTTTATCCGTTGAAGCACTTATCCGTTGATAGATATTATCCGTTGAAGCATTAGAGACATCTGTTGAAGCTTAGTTTCTTATCCGTTGAAGGTCTTCAATATCCGTTGACACTTCTTCACTTATACAAAATTACAAGGCATGAAATATTTACAATTAGCCCTCCTATTTGTACATCCATTAGTAGTCAACATGACTGATTATCTCCTAACAACATCTAAGAATTACAGCTTGAAATCAGAGAGTGAGATGTGCTACAATACCAAACTTATTGCTATGTAAGGCTACTCCTTCAACGAATAGCCAAGATGGTCTTATCCGTTGAGGCTACAAACACTAGATTTCTACTTAAGTGTTTTGCTGAACTTATCATCAAACTAATACACATATTCCTAACAGTCTACGCAAGCCATGGGTGGATTTTCATACTTCATTACTTTCATGGATAATAGATCTAGATTCGGATATGTGTTTGATGAAACACAAGTCTGAAGCCTTTGAAAAGTTCAAAGAGTATAAGTATGAAGTGGAGAAACAAACCAAACATAGTATTATAATTCTTCGATTAGATCGAGGTGGTGAATACTTGAATGGAGAGTTTCTGGATTATCTCAAAGTAAATGGTATAGTCTCCCAGTGGACGCCTCCAGATTGGTATCTGAAAGGAGAAATCGGACTTTGTTAGACATAGTTCGGTCCATGATGAGCTATGCAAATCTTCCAGTATTCCTATGGGGTTATGCATTGGAAACCTCAGCATATTTACTGAATAAGCTGCTTTCCAAATCTGTTCCTCAAACTCCGTATGAGATATGGAAAGAAAGGAAACCGAGTCTTAAACACGTTAAGATTTGGGGATGTCCAGCTTATGTCAACAAAGTTGACCCAGATAAGCTGGAATATCGATCCGTAAAATGTAGTTTTGTGGGATATCCTAAAGAGACTTTAGGATATTACTTTTACACCGATCATCGGGTGTTTGTCTCCAGACATGCTACCTTCTTGGAAAAGGAGTTTATCCTTGAAGGAAACAGTGGGAGCAAAATTGAACTTGATGAAGTTCAAGAAGCACAAACTACTACGGATCAAGTGGAAACACCTGTTCTGACTGAACAACCTTCTATAGAACAGCCCATTCGTAGGTCAGGGAGAGTGTCTCGCCAACCTGAGAGGTAATATGGCCTTGTCATTGAGAATGACAATGAGTTGTCGATCATTGATGATGACGACCCTGTGACCTAAAATGAGGCTATGAGTAGTGTTGACTCAGAGAAATGGCATAGTGCCATGAAATCCGGAATGAAATCTATGTATACGGGATACAAAAGAATGATTAGAGCAGATGGCCAGGTGGAGACCTTTAAGGCCAGGCTTTTGGGAAAAGGATTCAAACAAAGGCAATGGATTGACTTTGATGAAACCTTTTACCTGTAGCCCTGTTAAAATCAGTTCGGATTTTGCTTGCGATTGCTGCTTACTACGACTATGAGATCTGGCAATTAGCCAGATGGTTTTCTTTCTAAGAGAAATGAAAACCTAGTGTGTAAGCTGCTGCGAACCATATGTGGTTTAAAGCAAGCTTCTCGTAGATGGAACATCCGTTTTGATGAGACAATCAAAGAGTTTGGTTTTATGAAAAACGTAGATGAACCATGTGTCTACAAAAGGGTTAGTGGGAGCGTGATAACATTTCTTGTGTTGTATTGAATTAGAGTTGACACACATAACAACATAGCAGACCCACTCACAAAGCTACTTTATGAAAGTCACTTTGATCGTCATAAAGACAAGATGGGTATTAGATACCAGAGTGATTGACTTTAGTACAAGTGGGAGATTGAAAGGAATATGTCCTAAGTCCAATCATGTATTAGGATTTAGGAATAACTTTTTATGTAATCTGTTTTGATTTCATTGATATTAACAAAAGACTTGTTTTGTTTTTATTACGGGCTCTATCTATTTAAGTGTTTAAATAAGATATACCATAGTTTAGAGTAAAGCTTTTTATGGATTATGATGAGATCATAATAGTGAGACCTAAAAGATGATAACTCTAAACTTAAATAGTTCCTGATCATAGGATTACTAAATGGTAATTAATAATCCGGAAAGATCGGTACATACTATGCTTGCTTCATTATGAAGGATGTCTGTTCTCATAGACATTTGTGTGGTGACACTATAGCTAGTATGTAGGTGCTTATTATAGAATAAGTTCACTAAACATGACTCGCACAGCTGAACAACTGATGGAGTTCACTCACGTGTCAGCAGTTGTTCACATAGTGATAGTTGTACAAGTATCCTTAGACTTGAGGTCATCATAGTCATCTTGTGTACACTGAACTATGCTTTGGTTTAGTTCTTAGTCTCCAGGGACAATTATTAGGGCTCTACTGGGTATAGGAATTTGTACACGAAGATAGTGTATGATCAATAAAGGATCTACCCCTTCCAGTGAAGGAAGAGAATGTTCAAGGCTGATCCACTTATGCTAGTTCAGGAATCTCTGGCCAGAGTGAATGAAATTAGAAAGGAGTTTCTAATTTGCATAGAACTAAGCATAGTAAATGGTAAGAATGTGATTAAATTAGATAGGCTTGACACGAGATCCATGTCTTGTATTTAATCAGGACATTGTAGGGTAGAAGGAGTTTATTGTACGGTAACTATTCACTGAATATGTTCTTGGTATTCTAAGCAGTGAATTCATATTATCCGGATAGTCGCGATATGCTGAGAAGTATCCCTCACGATGTAGAATAAATATGATTAATTAATTAATCATATTTAATAAATTAGAGAATTTATATAAATAATGATAAAATAGTTTTATTATTATTTATTTCTACTACCGGCTTAATATTGAACCTACAGGGTCACACCATAAAAAGAGAATGATTTAATGGTGGAGGAATTAATTAATAATGGCTGATAATTATTTATTTATGAAATAAATAATTAATTGGCAAATTTAATAATTGATTAAATGAGATTTAATTGATTATAAATTAATTAAGAAAAGTTCTTAATATTATTAATTAAGAATTTAATTTTTGGAAATTAAATCAAGCGAGAGAATTATTTCTAAAGTGTTTAGAAAAAGGATTAATAATTAAAAGGTGTTTTAATTATTAATGAGAATAATAAATGGGTTAATAATAATAATATTTTATGGGAAAATTTCAGCTGAAAATTTTGCCTATAAATATACTATTATAAACCCTATTTTTATTCTAACCCAAAACCCGAAACCCAAAAGTTTTTAGAAAACCTAATTCTCTCCACCTCCTCCTCCTCCTTAACGTCGTTTTCTTGGTGGATACCGGTGGAGTGCTTCACGTTTGAGGAGCAGCTGATAAGGATCTCCGATCGTTGCTTTTGGATCGCTATTAAAGGTTAGTAATCGATTCATATATTTTAATCACGATTTATATGCTTTTATTTGGATTTTATATGTGTAAAAGTGTTTTACCATGCCTCCGCTGCGATTAAAATCCAACAATGACTGGAAATAAAGCCCTGCTATCAGACTTTGAGGAGAAGGCTGGCCCAAGTGTTTCTTATGGAGATGGCAACATTGGAAAAATGTTGGGATATGGCAATATCAATCTTGGGAATGTCATCATTAAAGAAGTAGCTCTGGTCTCAGGACTTAAACACAATCTGCTGAGTGTTAGTCAAATCTGTGACAGAGGTTATCATGTGGATTTCTTTAAAGAACACTGTGAAGTTTTTAGTAAATCTACAGGCAAAGCTGTTCTGAAAGGATACAGGCATGGTAACATCTATGAAGCTAAGCTTTCATCAAGTACTAATGGTTCTGCAATCTGTATGATTAGTAGAGCATCAATTGAAGAAAGCTGGAATTGGCACAAGAAACTCTCTCATTTAAATTTCAACAATATAAATGATTTAGTCAAGAAAGATCTTGTGAGAGGACTGCCAAAGTCAGTATTTGCTCCTTATGGCCTTTGTGATTCTTGTCAAAAGGCTAAACAAAGGAAATCCTCATTCAAGAGCAAGACTGAATCATCAATTCTTGAGCCTTATCACCTACTATATGTTGATCTATTTGGTCCAGTAAATGTCATGTCTATTGCAAAGAAGAAATATGCTATAGTCATAGTGGATGAGTTCACCAGATACACATGGGTGTATTTCTTGCACATAAAAAGTGAAACTGCATCTATCTTGATTGATCATGTCAAGCAACTGGATAAATTGGTCAAAGATTCAGTAAAGGTAATAAGAAGTGATAATGGTACTGAGTTCAAGAATTTGATAATGGAAGAGTTCTGCAAAGACCATGGAATCAAGCAGGAATTCTCTGCTCCTGGAACTCCACAGCAAAATGGAGTTGTTGAATGAAAGAATAGAACTCTCATTGAAGCTGCACGTACAATGTTTGATGAAGCAAAGCTTCCAACCTATTTCTGGGCTGAAGCTGTGCAGACTGCTTGTTTTACTCAGAATGCAACACTCATTAACAAGAAAGAAAAGACACCATATGAGATGGTGAAGAAAAAGAAGCCAAATCTGAAGTATTTTCATGTATTTGGATGCAAATGTTTTGTTCTTAAGACTCACCCTGAACAGCTATCCAAGTTTGATCTAAAAGCTGATGAAGGAATCTTTGTTGGATATCCACTTTCCACAAAAGCCTTTAGAGTCTATAACTTGAGAACAAGTGTGGTCATGGAATCTATCAATGTCTCTTTTGATGATAAGAAGATTACTGGACTTGAAGGTTTCAATGATCATGATCAGCTGAGATTTGAAAATGAAGACTTAAATTCTGATACTGAAAATCCTGACAGTCTAAATCCTGATATTGCAAACTCTGATGGATTAAACTCTGATGTTATTGAAACTGTGGTGACTACGCCAAAGGAAAATGCACCTATGCAGGGAAAGTATACTCAAGATACAACCACATCTCAAGAAGCATCAGAACATACATCTGGCTCTTCAAGTTCTGATTCGTCAAGTTCTGATAAGCCAAGTTCTGATAATTCTGAAAACTTAAATTCTGAAGAATCCAACTCAGAGAGCATAGTTTTAGGGGGAGCATCAGAAAATGTTGATGAAGATAGCATGGATCATAGGGGAGCATCCGGTTCTAAAGAAAACCTTCCATCTGCAAGGAAGTGGACTAAATGTAATAAACCTGACTTAATAATTGGAAATCCTGATGTAGGTGTCAGAACTAGAACATCTACTTCAAGTGAATGTCTTTACAATTCTTTTCTTTCTCAGACTGAACCAAAGAAAGTGGAAGAAACTCTTCAAGATGCTGATTGGGTGCAAGCAATGCAGGAAGAGTTAAATGAATTTGAAAGGAACAAAGTCTGGACCCTAGTTCCAAGACCAAAGAATAGATCTGTTGTTGGTACAAAGTGGGTATTCAGAAACAAAACTGATAGTGATAGCATAATTACAAGGAATAAGGCAAGGTTGGTTGCAAAAGGATATTCTCAACAGGAGGGAATTGATTATGATGAAACATTTGCACCAGTTGCTAGATTGGAAGCCATAAGGATATTTTTTGCTTATGCTGCTCACAAAAAGTTTACTGTCTTTCAAATGGATGTGAAAAGTGCTTTTCTCAATGGAGAATTGGAGGAGGAAGTATATGTTGAACAACCTCCAGGCTTTGTAGATCCCAAATATCCTAATCATGTCTACAGGCTTGATAAAGCATTTTATGGCCTTAAGCAAGCTCCAAGAGCATGGTATGAGACATTAGCTTAGTTTCTTCTGGAAAGTGGATTTAACAGAGGAACTATAGACAAAACACTGTTCTATCTCAACCATGGAAAGGACTTACTTCTAGTTCAGATATATGTTGATGATATCATCTTTGGTTCTACAAATGATAGACTTTGCAAGAAGTTTGCCAAATTGATGCAGTAAAGATATCAAATGAGTATGATGGGGGAACTTAGCTATTTTCTGGGCCTTCAAGTCAAGCAGAATGAAAAAGGCACTTTTATTTGTCAAACCAAGTACACCATAAATTTGCTGAAGAAATTTGAAATGCAAGATTGTTCAAGTGCATCTACTCCCATGGCCACTGCAACAAAACTGGATATGGATACTGGTAAATCAGTAGATATTACTGATTACAGAGGTATGATTGGCTCTGTTAGGTCACACACACACTGTAGAGGGGGTGGATACAGTGTATAGTACAATCAAATCGAACTTTAATAACTCAAGTAACAGAAAACAAACTTTATTGAAACAATAAACTCTGTTACAATATAGAACTGTTCTCTCTCAGTGATGAACAAATATCACGAGAGCTGCTAGGGTTACAATGAATAGTCTTCTCGTTTTTGATAACACTTATAGTGTAAACCCTATGTCTGTGTTTATATACTACACAGTTATAAGATAATTGCTAATTGATATGGAATATAATTCTGCTTCCTAAAATATATCAATCAGATATCTTTTCTTCCAAGTATTCTATTTTTTATAGAATTCCTTCTTCATGCATATCTCTTCTTATGTTTGTCTCAATCTTCTATCCTTTAACCAGCTGATTTCCTTATCTGAACATCCTTCAGTACTTAAGTTCTGATATCCATCTTCTGATGATTATCTCCTGATAATATAAGTACTGATATCCTTAAGTCCTGACTTCCAGTAAGTACTGATTTATCCTGTTTAAGTAAGATCTGAAAACTAAACATAAATCACATTAGCCATGAAATTATCAAATATATCTAACAATCTCTCCCAACTTGTAAATTAGCATAATATACAAGTTTAACATATATTTGATGATGTCAAAAACATTAAGTACAAATGCATGAGAATTTGACTAGATAACTACAACTTACAGTCCTTAAAGCTTTACCAATCTTTAACTTTTGATAACAACTTCAGTCTGTATTCATATCAGAATTTAAGCAGTTGTAGATCTTGACTTGGCTTCATCTTCTGATCTCTCTAATGTCAGGAGTTGTTCTGAGATAGTTCTTCAACAAACATCTCTCAGCATATCTGAGTTCATCAATCATCCTTCTTTTAGCATCTTTAAGTTCTGCAGTATCTTCACTAATTTGAAAGATTGCAGCCCTGAGATCATTAATTCTAGCTTTTCTTATATCCTGATCCAGTCTGATCAAATATGCCTTATCAGACTCAAGATTGAATTCCACAGCCCTGTAACCCAGAAAGGTAGTTATAATCTTAGCAGTGTTGGGCTTTATTTCAACTATATCACCCTTGTGATCTCTGTACTTTGGAGGATATGTGCTGTCAGACTTAACAGAATAAAGCCTTTTCTGTCTCTGAATCTGATTCTTCAAATAGTTTGCAGCACTTTCTGTTATTCTATCATTCACTTGAAGTAAGAATAATACATGCTCCAGTTCTTCAAAATACTTCAGTGGAATGGCATTTTCCCTTATATGATAAACCCTACCATCTATCATGAAATACAACAAGATGTGTTCTTTCAAGTAGGTATGGTAAACCATTTGTACAGATTCCAGTTGATTCAATCTCTCAGGAGTTGCTCCAATACCTGGTTCACTTAAGGAAGTTGGATCATTGGTAGTGTTCTGTGTTCTTCTTTCATCAGCACTTCCCAATCCAGTTTTATCTCTTGCTTCCTTTCCAGTAACTACTCTTGCTTCAAAACCACTTGTAGCAGTCTTCAAAGGTTGAGTCTGTTTGGCTTTGGTGAATCCTGGTAGGAGTTTCTTTGAAGGTTTAACATGAGCAATGTCAGAGGTTTCCTTTGATTTATCTTCTGATATCAAGTTAACTTGAGCTATGTCAGAGTTACTTGCTTCTTCGAAATATCAGAATTAACTATCTCTTGACTCTGAACAACTAGAGCCATGTCAGAAGTTGTCTTAAAAACTTTTCTTAAAGTCAGAGCAAGATCATCATCTTCATCAGTAATTTCTTCATTCTCAGGAGGCACATAAACCTTGATAGGTTCACCAACTTTCTCTTTGCCCTTGGACCTTGGATCTATCTGCAGTTGTGATTTAGCCATGGTTGCTTCAGGATTTGTCCTTTCTTTTATCACAATGCCTTTGAGTTTTGGAAGTTTCTTTTTACCAGAAGCTTCAGATTTAGATTTGCCTTTTTCTGATTTAAGTCTGGCTTCTTCTTCCATTAGACTCTCCAAGTCCATTCCTGGATTTTCCTGAAGAAATAACTGTCTTGACATTTCTTCATCAAGATCTAAAAGTTCATCAGAACTTATCCTTTTACCAGTAGCAGAAGTAATTCTTTTTCCAGCATCAGAACTTGTCCTATGACTTGTGATTTTAGCTTTTCTTGATGAGAAACCTCTACCTCGACTATGACCTTCACCCATTCCAGGGTTTCCTTGGTCATCTTTTTCATCATCCTTCCCCTTCAGTGTCTTATTAGTTTTGCATTTGGACTTAATTACTTTCTCCCCCTTTTTGGCATCAGCAGGTAAAAGAAGAGAGACAAGCAATTCCACTGAGGCTTAGATTTCATTAAGTTGAGATTGCTGAGCAGCTTGATTTTTCAAAATTTCATCAATCTGAGATTGTTGTTTCTCTTGAGTCTTCTCAATATAAGCAACTCTGTCAAAGGTAGGTTGAAAGAATTTTTTCTTGTCAATTTTCTGAGTCATTTCTTGCTTGAGCAATTCTTCCTGAATTTTATATAAATCTGCATGAGTAGTTGAATGGAGACCTTGTAGATGTTTAGTACTCAATGCAGTGACTCTAAGCTGTGTTTTGAAATCATCAGTAATTAACATCTCATCAGCTTTTGTCAGGTGCTCAGCAAGATACTGTGCAGATGGAGCACAGGTAACTGAGTTCCATTCCTTAGTCCACTCCTGTCCTGCAAGAGTTTCACTCCAAGGAACTGGTGCTTCTCTAATGACAAACTTCTTAACTAGTTCAGATTTAAGAACAGTTTGTTGAGGGGCATGTCCTGAAGGACCTGCTTCATCAGTATCTGCATTTGGAGCAACATCACCAGTATCTTCAGCATTTGCAGCATCAGAACTTTCAGAATCAGTATCTTCTGATAAAACAACAGTATGAGAAGCAATTGAGGCTTCAGCATCATCCTCTAAGTGCTGATCTGGTTCCAAGTTCTGATCAACAGCCATATCCTGATGCTCACCTATATTTTGATCATCATCATTTAGATGCCGAGAAGGTGTAGTAGATAATTATGGAGTTTGAACAACATCATTAACAGGTGTTGTTGATGGATTAGTTGCTATTGGAGCTTCTAAGTAAAGTACCTCAGGCACAACCAAGTTCTGAATATCAATTTCAGCACTTGTGCCTGGATCAACATAAGATACAGTCTTAGGAGACACAGATGGTGTGTTAGCCATTTCAGTAGCTGCTTCCTGAGTTGGAGTCAATGGAGAAGCAGTGGCTTGAGCAGATTCTGGTTCTTGTGAGATCAGAGATTCCTAATCTCCTTCCTTAGCTGCTGCCTCCTCATCATCTGAAACTGGCCTTTTAGCTCTCTGTTTCTTGTATCTCTTTGAAGGTGGGGATTCCTTGGGAGGTTCAACAGAAGTCATTCTTCTAAACCTTTTGAGAAGCTTAGATCCCCCAATTCCAGAATCCTTCTGAGAAGGAACTTTCTCAGCTTCTTTATCAACAGGTTCTGAAGTAGAAACTTGTTCCTCACTATCAGATTCATCTCTCAAAACAAACCTCCTTCTCTTCTGAGGTGTTTGAGCAACGGTCTTTGTCCTCTTAGGCTTGGAAGATGAAGGCTTCACAGTAGGTGCTGAGGATGAAGGTGAGCTGTCTGTGAAGTTGAGATATGATTTGAGATATGTTCTGAGGGTAGGTTGAGTAGTATGAGTGGTATGTTCTGATGGTTGCTGTGGTGTTTGGGATGTGGTGGTGGGTTGGACATCAGGATAAACAGATTTATAGATTTCAGGATCAGCATTTACCAAGATCTGTTTTACATACTGAGGAATCTGTAAAGATCTAACCACCTTTTTCTTAAGGTCGGCAGTTACCAAGTCATTAAAGGCTCGTTTTGCAATTTTGAAAGGTAGAGTTAAGTCAGTGGTAGGTTGAGGTTCATCAGCACAACAAAAATTATATAAGCTGACAAAATCTAGCAAAGTAGACAACATTCCTATCTTCTGTCATCCTATCCCTAATAAAACCTATCACAGCATTTGTAAAATCAAAATGAGTTTGGTTAATGATAGCATACCCGATGTGCTGACTCATTATAGGAATGTCATCAAAGTTGGAACACTTATTCCCAAAAGCTTTAGTGATGCAGTCGAAGAAGAAGCTCCATTCCTTCCTGATATGAGCCCGTTTCAACTGCCCAAGCTTTGCCAAACTCTGCTCATACCCCAAACTGCCCATTAACTCTTGAAGAGCTAATTCCTCCGGGGTTGAAAAAGTACATCCTTCTGGTAAATGTAGGGCCTTGCGAATTGTACCAGCAGTTACCACATGTGTAGAATCATCCACTTCGAAAACAATACTGGGAGTACCATTTGTACCACCATTATCAAAGTGCCCAGTCCGCCAAAATGTCAGAACTTGTTGGCTCGAAAGAACTGAAGGCTGGGTCAATGCATACCCAATTTCACTGTGTGCAAGAAGATCTTGCACAAAATGCAACTCAGATGGAGCTTCAACATGATCAAGAATTGCAGCATAGTTATTTGGAAGAAATTTAGCTCCATCAATGATCAAATCCTTAGGTGCCATGAGAATAATTGAGATTTAAGAGTGCCTGTTAGGTGTTTGATAAAATGTCTGTATGAAAAACCAACGTCAGGAGATGAAAGAGAGTTAAAGCAAAGAGAGAGAGATAGAGTGTAAAAGTAAATAAAAGATTGGAAAATCTTCTCTCTGTCTTACTTATACTTGTAAAAAAATATAACCGTTGGACACCTATCAGACATGCAGTAATAATGAATAGTTAATGGGCACGGGAAAACAGTAATCATTACTTACCCACTTGCAGTTTTTCAAGGAAAAACCGTTCCACTTACCCATTAATTCCATTAATCGAGGTAAATCAGTTTTAATTCAAAATTGAAACTGTTCCCACTTATTCAGTTATTTTTCACTACAACACCAATATTCTGAGAAAAATTCAAGTAAGATAATGACCAAAATTAAATTAAGTAAATAAGTACTGATATTATGAGATCAGAACTTAATTTAAATTAAAATGGAAATGGTCATCAGAATATGGATTTATCAGGATTTATCAGTGCATTTAAATTACAAACATCTCAGAGACAAAAAAACTTGCAAAAAGTAGAAATTCCATTAATATATTAAGAGAATACATTCATGAAATTTAAATTACATCAGAACTTTACAAGATTGTCCTAAGCTTCTAAACCTAACATCAACAGCCTTAGTCCTAGCTCAAGAAGCATGGCAAGGCTGACGATGAAGAAAAACAGGAAGAAGAAAATAAGTTATTTCTTCTTCCTACTCTCGACAAACAAAATAGCGAGTCTGATGATTCGCTCTTGCTGGCGGAGAGCTTCCAGCCTTTCCTCCTCCAATTGCTCCAGATGGCGATGGTAGTCCATGTAGAAGAACAGGAGGTGGGTGAGAACCTCCTGGGGAACTGAGTCCCAAATCTCATCAGGAATGGCAGTGACGTGCCATTCCTGCTTCCAGGCTTCACAGCTCAGCTCCATGTTGAATGTTTCATAGTTCAAAAACATATTGTAGTTGACCATGATTGTGTTGGTATGAAGAAAATGAAGGTGAGTTTGTGAGAAAAGAATTGATGTGTAGACTGTTGTGAATTGTTTGTTTATATAGGCAAGAGAATTCCAGGAGACGCAGGGAAATTTAATGCTGACAGGTAGAATTAATTTTACCTCATCTCCCTAGACTGGGAAGACGAAAAACAGTCATTGGAAGTGTAAGTCAGGGTTTAATGCGCACAAGTATCAAGTAAAAATAATTGTGCATGTACATGTTTTACTAACCCTGATTAGATAGACTGTTAATATTCTACCCAAACATATTCTGATTTAAAATGAGACTGTGTTTAGATGTTATCCACAAATAAGTCAAGTAAAGGATCAGAGTTTAATATCAGAACTTAGACTTATATCAGAACTTAACAGTTATTAGAATATGATTTCTTAACTCGAAAAATGAATGCCTATCCTTGTAATTCTTCACACAAATTCTAATGTAGAGTCTTCAGAACTTAATCATCAGAACAATCAATAGAACTTGTCCTCAGAATTTATGCAATGTGACACATAAACTGTTCATCTAAAATAACATAGAGCACCACAGTAATTTTCATCATTTATATGGAGTGTTTAGTGTGTGCATTAAGCTAAATATCAGACAAAGAGTAAAGTCTGATTCACTTCAGTACATCTTAGAAATAAGGCATAACTAAAACTTTACTAAAAACCTGTCATTATTCTGAAGCCTACTATTGAATGAGTCCATGCTTGAGTCCACCTCAACTGTTTTGTGCTAATTTTGTGCATCTTTTTAAATTCCAATGTACAGTGGCTTCTCAGTGTAAGTGAGTCATGACTGCTTATCAGAATTTATGCTATTATCAGAGTATTTCTCCAGTAATCATAGAGTGTGAAGAGTCACCAAGAAAATATTTTGCTTTTCTGATGCATATTACTTAATACCAGTAATGCACTTAGGTCGTCCCTTTCATATTTTTACTCTAGACCTCAAAGGAGTACCTGATTTTATTTTCTTGATTCTTTTTCCTTTTCTTTTGATAAGTGAGGTTTATCAGCACTTAGTACATTCAATAGATTTACTAGCATCAGAACTTAACAGATGAGAAGCATTATTCTAGTTTGTGACTTAGTAATAAGATAGACAAAGTAAACTCAACTAAGCTCAATATCAGGATTTGCTTGTGTCAATGGATTTCCACATAAATAATTACTTCTAACATGGGATCTCTAGTATATTGAAGATTACTAGGTCAGCATCTAGACATGTATCCTCATAGGATTGAATAGGTACATAAACAGTCATATCACTATCAGAGTTTAGAAAGTCACATCAGACAACATTCAGTACTTAAGCAATTTTCAATTAAGCACAGAATACACAAAGAGAGTAATTTCTGTAAATACTGATCATAAAGTCTAATGCATCAGAACAAAACTAAGCAGATTTAGAGAAAGAACCTGAAACCATGCCAAGTTCATTTACTAATCTTGTAAAAGTAGCTTCACACAGTGGTTTGGTGAAGATGTCTGCTAGTTGTTGATCTGTTGGAACAAAGTGCAATTCCACTGTACCTTCATCCACATGTTCCCTTATGAAGTGGTACCTGATGCTGATGTGCTTTGTCATTGAGTGTTGAACTGGATTACCTGTCATAGCAATAGCACTTTGATTATTACAGTAAATAGGGATTTTGAAATATGTTAACCCATAATCCAGTAACTGATTCTTCATCCAAAGAATCTGTGCACAACAGCTTCCTGCAACAATGTACTTTGCTTCTGCAGTTGATGTGGAAATTGACTTTTGTTTCTTGCTAAACCAAGAAACCAATCTGCCTCCAAGAAATTGGCAGCTTCCACTTGTGCTTTTCCTGTCAATTTTGCAACCTGCAAAATCTGCATCTGAGTAAGCTATTAGTTTAAAATCTGATTCTCTGGGATACCACAATCCCAGATCAGCTGTTCCTTCAAGATACTTGAATATTCTTTTCACAGCTGTTAAGTGAGGTTCTCTTGGCTCTGCTTGAAATGTTGCACAAAGACAGGTAGCATACATGATCAGGTCTACTAGCAGTTAGATAGAGTAGAGAGCCAATCATACCTCTGTAATCAGTAATATCTACTGATTTACCAGTATCCTTGTCCAGTTTTGTTGCAGTGGCTATGGGAGTGGATGCACTTGAACAATCTTGCATTCCAAATTTCTTCAGCAAGTTTCTGGTGTACTTAGTTTGACAAATAAAAGTTCCTTCTTCATTCTGCTTGACTTGAAGGCCCATAAAATAGCTAAGTTCCCCCATCATACTCATCTGATATCTTGACTGCATCATTTTGGCAAACTTCTTGCAAAGTCTGTCATTGGTAGTTACAAAGATGATATCATCAACATAAATCTAAACCAGAAGAAAGTCCTTTCCATGGTTGAGGTAGAACAACGTTTTGTCTATTGTTCCTCTGTTAAATCCACTTTCCTGAAGAAAATGAGCTAGAGTCTCATACCATACTCTTGGAGCTTGCTTAAGTCTATAAAGTGTTTTATCAAGCCTGTAGACATAATCTGGATATTTGGAATCTACAAAGCCTGGAGGTTGTTCAACATATACTTCTTCCTCCAATTCTCCATTGAGAAAAGCACTTTTCACATCCATTTGAAAGACAGCAAACTTTTTTTGAGCAGCATAAGCCAAAAATATCCTTATGGCTTCTAATCTAGCAACTGGTGCAAATGTTTCATCATAATCAATTCCATCATGTTGAGAATATCCTTTTGCAACCAGCCTTGCCTTATTCCTTGTAATTATGCCATCACTATCAGTTTTGTTTCAGAATACCCATTTTGTACCAACAACAGATCTGTTCTTTGGTCTCAGTACTAGGGTCCAGACTTTGTTTCTTTCAAATTCATTTAACTCTTCCTGTATTGCTTGCACCCAATCAGCATCTTGAAGAGCTTCTTCCACTTTCTTTGGCTCAGTCTGAGAAAGAAAAGAATTGTAAAGACATTCACTTGAAGTAGCTGTTTTAGTTCTAACAACTGCATCAGGATTTCCAATTATCAAATCAAGTGTATGTGATTTAGTCCACTTCCTTGCAGATGGAAGGTTTTCTCTAGAACTGGATGCTCCCCCATGATCCATGCCATCTTCATTTTCATTTTCTGATGCTCCCCCTGAAACTATGCTCTCTGAGTTGGATTCTTCAGTATTTAGATTTTCAGAACTATCAGCACTTGGCTTATCAGAACTTGACGAATCAGAACTTGAAGAGCCAGATGTATGTTCTGATGCTTCTTGAGATGTGATAATATCTTGACTATGCTCCCCCTGAATAGGTGCATTTTCCTTTGGCGTAGTCACCACAGTTTCAATAACATCAGAGTTTAATCCATCAGAGTTTGCATTATCAGTATCAGAATTTGAGTCTTCATTTTCAAATCTCAGCTAATCATGATCAATAAAATCTTCAAGTCCAGTAATCATCTTATCATCAAAAGAGACATTGATAGATTCCATGACCACTCTTGTTCTCAAGTTATAGACTCTGCAGGCTTTTGTGGAAAGTGGATATCCAACAAAGATTCGTTCATCAGCTTTTAGATCAAATTTGGATAGCTGTTCAGGATGAGTCTTAAGAACAAAACACTTGCATCCAAATACATGAAAATACTTCAGATTTGGCTTCTTTTTCTTCACCATCTCATATGGTGTCTCTCCTTGCTTGTTGATGAGTGTTGCATTCTGAGTAAAACAAGCAGTCTGCACAGCTTCAGCCCAGAAATAGGTTGGAAGCTTTGCTTCATCAAGCATTGTACGTGCAGCTTCAATGAGAGTTCTATTCTTTCTTTCAACAACTCCATTTTGCTGTGGAGTTCCAGGAGCAGAAAATTCCTGCTTACAACTTTGCCTGTAGATTTGCTTACAACTTCACAGTGTTTGTGACGCCCTCAATCTCGGGGTTAGGAAGTGAGGACTCACACACCTCTAATCTATTAATTAAATATGCATAAACCTCGATTAACTACTAACAGGATCAACAGGATAAAGTATGAGACAAGATCACAACTACCAATCATAAAATATAACTTACAAACCCAAAATATTATTAAATAAACAATATTGATTCCGGCTGGGAACCGACAGATAACCCATTGTATCTTATACACTTCTTTTTAGTCCACGGCTTAAGTCCCTGCTGGAACCTCTTAGCCTTCTTCGCTTCAGTATTCACGTACTCATGTACGAACCTTGACAATTCTGAAAACTTCACCTCATATTTTGCTACCGACATTTCCTCCTGCCTAAGATCCAGAAATTTTTATCTCCAACTGATCTTGCATATAGCTTGGCAAATACTTTTCCAGAAACCTCTCGGTGAACTTCTCCCAAGATAAGTCTTTGCTTTCCAACAACGCCTTAGAAGGTTCCCACCAGAAACTCGCTTCATCTTTCAGATAATAACTTGCGTACTGAGCTTTCTTATCATCCTTAACTTCTGCTAACTCAAAGGCTTTTTCCATCTCTCTCAACCATGACTGCGCTTTAATCGGGTCTGGCAAACCTAAGAATTCTAGAGGATGAACAAATTGAAAGTGCTTGAAATTTCCAACTTTTGGGGCTACAGGTTGTTGCAAAAGCTGAGCAAGTCTGCTCATCATAGTGGTTTCTGGGTTTATTTCTGGGTCTTGGGTGGGAATTTCTTCTTCTTGGTGATCTGGTGAGTTGGCCATTTCTTACAAACCTGATTGAGCAATTATTTAGCAATACGATAGCATGGCATGTATATATTTAACAACAGTTTCTATGAAATCTCTTTTGTGGGTTTTAAGTCATACCCAATTTGCACATGCTATTACTACATAATTCTCTTATCAGTGTTGTTTTATCATGGCACGGAATAGGGTTTTATGATCTTTAAACATGGTTATGCGAAAACATGGTTGTATTAAAACAGGGCATTGAGAACAGTTTATAAGATAATCAAGGTGCACAAAGGAATTATTTAAACAAAGGTTACATAGAGAATATTTTGGATATTAAGGTTCTGAAACAAGGTACAATAAATAGCAGGGTTAAACAGAGGAAAAACTGGAAAACATCCCCCTATCTACCCCTAACTTCCAACTACTACTACTACTACTACTACTACTACTCTGGTCTGAAATACAACAAGATAAATGTAAAAGGGATCCCGGCATCTGACCAAGTATCCCAAAGCCTACCGGTGCTGAAAACAACAACAACAATCTAGGGCTTAACCAACAGTCCCGTCTAATCATCTAGAATCTCTCTCAACACAACCAACATCCAGCGAATGATCTTATGCAGCCTCCGGGCCACAACATCAGCATCACTAGTGGATGGTCCCTCATCCAATCTTCTCCTGGAAACCTGCTCCACCAACTGAATCCTAGCTCTCCACTCCTCCATCACCACCGAAGTCCTCTGCCTAGAGTCTCGAATCAACCTATCTACCAAAGTTCCCAACTCAGGAATGCGGGAATACACAAAGTCTCGAACCTGGGCTAACTTGCCACCAACACTGACAGGAACAGTCTTAGGAATCTCCAACTCTGGCTCAGGGGCAGGGGTCTCTGAATCTGGCCTCAGGGGTGAAATCTGCATGGGGATCTCACTACTCTCAGAAGGGTCCTCCTCTGGGTCTGAACTAACATACACAGGCTCCTCTGGAGAGGGTGGAACGGGGTCCACAAGGGTACCAGTCAAGCTAATCTCTGAGTCTGAGTCACTACCACTACGAGGATACTAAGAGAAAACATAAAACAGCAACCAAGAAACAATGTTAGGGTTAAATAAAGCTTCCAGCTAACTTACACCCTAACTCTAGTTTCCACTTTACCAATCCACACTTTCCTTAGACTATACCTAATAGTCTAACTCAATTCTACATGAGTCGAACTCTCTCGCGATATAGATATATTCCCAAAATACCCCTTTTTAAATCCTAACTTGTCTCAGGGACTAGATCCTGTAGCTCTGATACCAACTTGTGACACCCTCAATCTCGGGGTTAGGAAGTGAGGACTCACACACCTCTAATCTATTAATTAAATATGCATAAACCCCGATTAACTACTAACAGGATCAACAGGATAAAGTATGAGACAAGATCACAACTACCAATCATAAATATAACTTACAAACCCAAAATATTATTAAATAAATAATATCGATTCCGGCTAGGAACTGACAGATAACCCATTGTATCTTTATACACTTTTTTCTAGGCGCGAGCTCACTCATAAAAACCACTATCTGCTCTGGCAACCGGAAGCCCTCAACACGGTAGGGACCACCAGGTACGCTCTTACGAGCAGTGCGCCTAAGCCTGGCCATCTTTTTGCTTAACTGCCATGGTTAGATTCAGACAAAACAAATGAGTATAAAACTCAGCAAGTAACTATATAGCAGTTCTACAATATCCAATCACAATATACTTGAACAAACTAGGGCATTCTACTTTAATTAATCTAGGTGGCAGATTTCCATCTTTTGGGATAAGGAAAGGTATCTGAAGAATAGGAGGGGCTTTCAAGAAACAAGGCTCGAAACAGGATGAAAGCGGACATTCATCACAAATCATTATAGGATCAAAATAGATCTTTTGATAGAGGAAAGCAACAGTATTTCAAGATAGAATTAATCATATGATCAATAATTTCAAGAATCAGGGTTCTCGAGCTTTAAGCTCCCCAACAACATAATCAACTCTTTTCAAAGCAATATAAACCATTTTCATTTCCAAAAATCAATTTATTGAATAAAAGTTTCAGTTCCCTTTTAATCAATTAATTAGAACCCTTGATTGGATCACTTTATCTTTCCATTTCATTATATACGGGTGATCAGCCCGTATCGACCTCCATTCCGGTCTTTAAGGTACCAATTGGCATAATTTCAGCCTTAAATTGGACTAGTCCCACTAGCCTCTTACCATGACTGGACTAGTCCCACTAGCCTCTTACGTCTCAATCCAATCCATCAGGAATTCATTTGGAAAACCTTGAGTTGGAAAAAAAACAAATAGGTTTTCTAAAATCCATTTTATCATTACCTAGCATTTGAAATCATTCGAACTCTTTCAAGTCGAAACTCATTCTTAAATCAGATTTTAAAGAAACAAGGTTCAGGGAGTGAATCAAAGATACGCAAGGAACAATTCACAAGGATTCTGTGTCAAGGATAACAAGGCACCAAATTAGAAGGATAAACATTGATTTAGGGATCAACAGGGTGATCAAAAGGAACAGAACACCATTAAACAGGGGTGACAAGAATAATAAAAAGGTTCAATACAATTCATGGCTTAATAGGTAACTTGAACAGAAAAGACAGATTATCAAAGGGTGAAATCAATAGGCTTATCAATAACGGGTTATCAAGAAAAAGGGTACTTCAAATCAATATCAGGGTTTCATATAACAAGGGTTTCATATTTAAACAGTTCAATAATCTACATGGTATGAACAACATTCTCTTTATAATCGTTTACACAAGTAATCAGAGTTACTTGCCTGAATTTGCTTTCCTGAGGGTTAAACTACTACCACCTAGTAAATCCTTTCCTTTCCTAGCCTGAATGCCCTCACGCTCCGAATCTACAATAAAACCAAAATCTTAATCAGATTCCCAACTCTCGTTCCTGGAATGACCACTCTATACGATAACTCGATTATATCTTTGACTCGAGTATACGAATATAGCTTATACATATAAGCACATAGCACTTAGCACATAGCATATTCCTTTCTCGTAGCTTTTATATCCTTATATACTTAGCAATCAAAGCGTACTCGTTTGACTTTGGCTATTTCTTAAATCACACTAACACGACTCTTTTACGAGTACAAGACCTATTCACAACCAAACATTTACCTTCATAACTATCACTTATATCAGTCAACTTAGTTTCCTTTTCTTTTGTTCCTTAATTCGAACCACACATACAAAACGTATCCACATATATTCAATTTCAACCTCATATAAACAAACACAACTAATGTAATTCACAAGGATCATTTAGCACTTAAACTTCATCCCTTTTTAATCAAAATCCGAATCCTACTTTCATTAAGGATCAAAATCAACACTTTTGTTTATTAAAATTCAAACATATCACTTCTTAATCTTTGTCATGCAATCAAAATCTCACTTAGCAATTCAATCCACTTAATTTCACCTTTTTATTCCTAAGAATTCATTCGAGTTTTTCCATAAATCAACATTCAAGAAAGGATTTTAACATGCAAGGCAATACATCACATTTCCCACTTATCTTAGTTTTTAACTAGATCATTCTATTCACTTAAACATCAAATCATGCAACAACTAACTCATTCAACCAACATGCATTGACTTAATCAATAATAAGCCCCTTTTTATCTTATTTTCATTCGGCAAGACATAGTTTTCAACTCAAAGACTAATCACTAACATGCACTTATTGATCTTCTTTAAAACTATCATGTCATCACTTCTAAACCATATAAACTTAGTGTTTACCAAGATTATCTCACAAAATTCAATTTCCTTTCTTATAAACACAAAAATTCGAACCTCAACTTAGCATGCAACAACAATTTCATTCTTTTTTACTCTAATAGCAAACCGTCATTAATTTAAACAAGTTAATTCAAATCAAACAACTTTAAAGATTAACACCATTCGGGTTTTTCAAAAACAAAACATGCAACTTGATATCCTTGATCCTTGAATCACAAATCATCATATTTTTCAACATCAAATCAATAACTCATGTATTTCAATACAATCAACTTGATTTCCTAAAAACAATAATGGCCATTCGGCCTTTTTAATCAAAACATCACATGCAAACTCAAATATATGATCATAAGGTTCTAGAGCTCAGTTTTTAACATCATAGCTCACCACCGGTTCACCGGAGTTCATCACCGGTGGCGGTGGCATCACGGTGGTGCCCTCATTCGAGGGTGTCCAACCATGAAACCCCCGATTTCTTAACAAAAGAAATGCAGCAACACCACATACAATCTGATTTCAGCACAATAATCACAGAACACGAACTAATCAAGCAAGCCCTCGGTTCTCGGCTTAAAACCGAACCCAAAACACACACACACACTTTGCATGCAAGCATAAACACACACATGCACATAAATTAAAGCTCTTGTAGGGAATAAGGTTGATGATTCATGGAGGGTTTCAAAGAATTAGAGAGGGAGAGACAATATACCGAGAGAAATCAAAGAGAGAGAGAGTTGCCGAGAGAGAGAGAGAGAGAGTGAGAGTGAGAGAAAAAGAGGAGAGAAAAGAGTGAGTGCACGGCAAGAAGAAGAAAATGGGGAAGGAAGGAGTAATTTATACTCCACCAACACAAGGGCAAAATGGTAATCTAATAACTCCTTTTTGATTTGCACTTTCTTTCTCTTTTTACTCAATTACAACGAAATTCAAAATAAAAATATTTCTCTCTCGGAAAGTCGAGGATTATTGAAAGTGACAATTTTAACACGTAGGTCTCGAAATTAGCTTTTTATCCATTACTCATAATAAGAATTTGAGCGAACGGTTGATTTTATATGAATTTCGCAAATTTGCTTTAATAAATACATTTTCCACATAAAATCAATTTAAAAATGAAAAGATCAACAATCAAATTCACTTATTATTTTTAAAAAGTCTCTAGGACCTTTACGAAGATAACAGAACAAATCCCATGTTTTTATCCTTCTCGGATGATTTTATAAAAATGCGTGAAGGTTAATTAAACCTTTACTTAAATCACGTAATTCCTTTAAAATTCACAAAATTAACATAGAACACATTGTCATGCATACATTCAAGCAATCACACATATACAGTCACATAACGAATCATGTCTGATCATAGAATTTTTCCCTTTTTAATCTTTATCCTCTTTTACGCGTACCGGTTCACGTTCAGCCTGACGGCCCGACGCTCAGCGTTTCGATTACGCTTCTCTTTATCTTTGCCAATCAACACGTCTCTTAGGACGAAATACTTTATTCATTCACTTCACATACAATTCTCATTTTATATTATTTAATTTCATATTAGGACGGGTTCCGTTCTACCTGACGGCCCGACACCACAACTTATCTTTTAAGCTGACTCTTTAAATTGGAACGTTTTTATCCACGCTCCTAAACTCTAGTATACAGATAAGAAAAATAATCATCACTTAGTCACATAATTATAATCACATCACATAACACATACTCTATTTTCTTAATTACGACGCAAAATTCTCGGTCGTTACAATCTACCCTCCTTAAAAGGATTCTGTCCCCAGAATCTAATCTAAGCAAACAGACGGGGATACTTTTCTTTCATTTCGCTTTCTAATTCCCAAGTCGATTCTTCGACTAACGGATTTCTCCACAACACTCTAACTAGAGGTACAACTTTATTTCTAAGCGTCCTTTCTTTTTGATCCAAAATTCGCACTGGTTGTTCCACATAGGATAAATCTGGTTGGATTTCCACTGGTTCCAACTTGATAACATGGCTCGCATCAGCATTATACTTCTTCAGGAGAGATACAAGAAACACATTATGCAGATGTTGCATTTGCGGCGGCAGCGCCAATTCATACGCCACTTTCCCAACTTGTTGCAATACTTCAAATGGTCCAATGTACCTTGGACTCAGCTTTCCTTTCTTTCCGAATTGAGTTAAACCTTTCCAAGGAGATATCTTCAACAAGACTTTGTCTCCAGTTTCGAATTGCTCATCTTTTCGTTCTTGATTCGCGTACTTTGCCTGTCGGTCTTGAGCTGCAATTATTCTCTTTTGTATCATTTCAACCTTTTCCTTCGTTTTCTGAACTAGCTCTGGGCCAATTAACTTGCGCTCACCAACTTCGTCCCAATAAGTAGGGGATCTACACTTTCTTCCATACAACGCTTCATAAGGCGGCATGCCAATACTCGCGTGATAACTGTTGTTGTAGGAAAACTCAATTAAGGGCAAATGATCGTCCCAATTTCCTTTGAAATCTATTACGCAGGTTCACAACATGTCTTCAATCGTTTGAATTGTCCTTTCACTTTGTCCGTCTGTCTGCGGATGATATGCCGTACTAATTTTCAATTTTGTTCCCAAATGATCATGAAATTGTCGCCAAAATCTCGAATTAAACCTTGGATCTCTATCAGACACGATAGATACAGGAACTCCATGACATATCACGATCTCATCCAGATACAATTTGACCAACTTTTCTAATGAAAACCTTTCGTTTATCGGCAAGAAATGTGCTGACTTTGTCAACCGATCGATTACCACCCAAATCGCATCATGATTTGACTTGGATTTAGGTAATCCTACCACGAAATCCATCGCGATATGTTCCCATTTCCATTCAGGTATGTCCAGTGGCTGAAGCAATCCGCTTGACCTTTGATGTTCTGCTTTAACTCTTTGGCACGTGTAACACTTACTTATCCATTCCGCAATTCCCTTTTTCATGTTTGGCCACCAATAATTTTCTTTCAAATCCTGGTACATCTTCGTACTCCCAGGGTGAATTGAAAATGTCGAGTTATGCGCTTCTTGCAAAATCTCGTGCTTTAGTTCCACGACATTAGGTATCCAAATACGTGAGTTAACACGGTATATCCCTTTTCCATCCTTTTGAGCTTTAATTTCTTCTCCCGTCAACTTATTCTTTTTGCGATTCATCACTTGCTCTTGACAGCATCGAATCTTTTCCAGAATTTCAGGTTGAAACAACATTACATAAATAGCTTCATCTCCACATTCTGGAGTCTGCACCTCTATTTCCATTTTGTCAAAGTCCTTGATTAATTCTTCCGATGACGTTAACATATTCAACCTTTCCTTTCGACTTAAAGCATCAGCTACCACGTTGGCCTTTCCAGGATGATAGTTTATCGCACAATCATAATCTTTGATCAATTCCAACCACCGTCTTTATTGCATATTCAGTTCTTTCTAAGTAAAGATATACTTTAAGCTCTTATGGTTCGTATAAATCTCGCACTTTTCCCCGTACAAATAATGCCTCCAAATCTTAAGGGCAAATACAATTGCTGCCAATTCCAAATCATGCGTTGGATACTTTTGCTCATGCGGCTTGAGTTGCCTTGACGCATATGCTATGACCTTCCCGTGTTGCATTAATACGCATCCAAGTCCTTTATATGAAGCATCACTGAATATTACAAATTCCCCTTTATCATCAGGTAATACCAACACTGGGGCGGTTATAAATCTCTTCTTTAACTCTTGCAAACTTTCCTCACACTTTTCTGTCCAAACAAACTTCTCGTTCTTTCTCGTCAACTTTGTCAATGGGACGACAATCTTTGAGAAATCTTGCACAAATCTTCTATAGTATCCGGCTAATCCCAGAAAACTTCTGACTTCCGTCGGAGTCTTGGGTCTTTCCCAATTCATTACAGCTTCTATCTTGGCTGGGTCCACTTTAATTCCTTCTTTATTAACTACATGACCAAGAAATTGCACTTCCTTTAGCCAAAATTCACACTTTGAAAACTTCGCATACAGCTTCTATTTTCGCAGAATTTCCAAGGAAATCCTCAAATGCTCCTTATGATATTCTTTCGTCTTGGAGTAAATTAGTATATCGTCGATAAACACAATCACGAACTTGTCCAAATACTGCTTGAACACTCTGTTCATAAGATCCATAAATGCAGCTGGCGCATTCGTTAAGCCAAACGCCATCACCAAAAACTCGTAGTGTCCGTATCTTGTTCGGAACGCTGTCTTGGGTATATCTTTCGCTTTGATCTTTAATTGATGATACCCAGATCTTAGATCAATTTTTGTGAAACACGAAGCTCCTTTCAATTGGTCGAACAAGTCATCGATCCTCGGTAGAGGGTACTTATTCTTGATCGTCAACTTATTCAGCTCACGGTAATCGATACACAATCGCATACTTCCATCCTTTTTCTTTACAGACAACACCGGTGCGCCCCACGGGGATACACTCGGTCGGATTACTCCTTTGTCCAACAATTCTTGCAACTGAACTGCCAATTCCTTCATTTCGACCGGCGCCATGCGATAGGGAGCTTTCGATACTGGTTCCGTACCAGGAGCCAAGTCAATCGTAAACTCGATCTCTCTGTCTGGAGGTAGTCCAGGCAATTCATCAGGAAACACGTCTGGAAAATCTCTTACTACCGAAATATCATCGATCTTTACAGATTCTTTCTCCACGTCTACGACATTAGCCAAATAAACTTCGCATCCTTGACGTATTAATCTTCTTGCCTCAATAGCCGTTAGAAATTTCTTCTCTTGCCTCTTTCCTTTAAATATCACTTCCTCACCATCCTTGGTTCTTAACTTCACCTTCTTACTTTTACATTCTATTTGCGCCTCATGGTTTGACAACCAATCCATTCCTAGTATAACCTCAAATTCTCCTGACTTAAAAGGAATTAAGTTAGCAGAAAAATGCCGACCTTCTATAGACACATCACAATCAGGACAAATCTTATTAACAACAACTTTCTCTTGATTTGCTACCTCTATAATCAAATTAGGCTCTAGAGGGTACGCAACACAATTTACTTTATCAAGAATACTTTCAGAGATAAAAGATCTAGTTGCTCCAGAATCCATCAAAACTTTTACTTCTACTGAGTTTATAACAAGCATACCTGCTACCACGTCCACATCTTGCACCGCATCTTTCATTGTCATGTTAAAGGTTCTAGCTCTGGGTTGAGCTGATGGTGCTGGGAGAGATGGCGGTCCAGCAATTCTGAGAACATTAGCCTTCTGCACAGGCTCCTTGCAATTCCTGGCCATATAGCCCACTTTACCACACTTGAAACAAGCCAAATCAGGCTTCCTTATTCCATTTGAACATTCTGAAGAATAATGCCCCTTCTGGTTGCACTTGAAACATGTTATGTCCATCTTATTACACTTCCCTGGGTGTCTCTTTCCACAATTCCTGCATTCTTGTATCTGGGATCTGCTATCCTTTCACGGTTGTCCAGCTTTCTGGAAACGGTTCTTCTAAGCTCCATTCCCGGGTCTAAACTTCTGGAACTTTTGGTTCTGACCTCCACCATTCTTCCCAAACTTCCCTCTGAACTTTGAGCTTCCTTGCTCTTTCTTAGAGCTTTCGAACTTCCTCTTTCTTCCTTCATTTTCTCTCCTGGCGGCTTCCCGCTCACCTTCTACTATCATTACTTTCTGAACCAATTCAGCATAGTTCTTGATCTCCAACATTGCTATTTGATTCCTAATCCACGGATTAAGTCCCTGCTGGAACCTCTTAGCCTTCTTCGCTTCAGTATTCACGTACTCAGGTACGAACCTTGACAATTTCGAAAACTTCACCTCATATTATGCTACCGACATTTCCTCCTGCCTAAGATCCAGAAATTTCATCTCCAACTGATCTTGCATATAGCTTGGCAAATACTTTTCCAGAAACATCTCGGTGAACTTCTCCCAAGATAAGTCTTTGCCTTCCAACAATGCCTTAGAAGACTCCCACCAGAAACTCGCTTCATCTTTTAGATAATAACTTGCGTACTGAGCTTTCTTATCATCCTTAACTTCTGCTAACTCAAAGGCTTTTTCCATCTCTCTCAACCACGACTGCGCTTTAATTGGGTCTGGCAAACCTAAGAATTCTGGAGGATGAACAGATTGAAAGTACTTGAAATTTCCAACTTTTGGGGCTACAGGTTGTTGCAAAAGCTGAGCAAGTCTGCTCATCATAGTGGTTTCTGGGTTTATTTCTGGGTCTTGGGTGGGAATTTCTTCTTCTTGGTGATCTGGTGAGTTGGCCATTTCTTACAAACCTGATTGAGCAATTATTTAGCAATACGATAGCATGGCATGTATATATTTAACAACAGTTTCTATGAAATCTCTTTTGTGGGTTTTAAGTCTTACCCAATTTGCACATGCAATCCTATTACTACATAATTCTCTTATCAGTGTTGTTTTATCATGGCAAAGAATAGGGTTTTATGATCTTTAAACATGGTTATACGAAAACATGGTTGTATTAAAACAGGGCATTAAGAATAGTTTATAAGATAATCAAGGTGCACAAAGGAATTATTTAAACAAAGGTTACATAGAGAATATTTTGGATATTAAGGTTCTGAAACAAGGTATAATAAATAGCAGGGTTAAACAGAGGAAAAACTGGAAAACATCCCCCTATCTACCCCTAACTTCCAACTACTACTACTACTACTACTACTACTACTACTACTACTACTACTACTACTACTACTACTACTACTACTCTGGTCTGAAATACAACAAGATAAATGAAAAAGGGATCCCGACATCTGACCAAGTACCCCAAAGCCTACCGGCGCTGAAAACAACAAAAACAATCTAGGGCTCAACCAACAGTCCCGTCTAATCATCTAGAATCTCTCTCAACACAACCAACATCCAACGAATGATCTTATGCAGCCTCCGGGCCTCAGCATCAGCATCACTAGTGGATGGTCCCTCATCCAATCTTCTCCTGGCAACCTGCTCCACCAACTGAATCCTAGCTCTCCACTCCTCCATCACCACCGAAGTCCTCTGCCTAGAGTCTCGAATCAACCTATCTACCAAAGTTCCCAACTCAGGAATGCGGGAATACACAAAGTCTCGATCCTGGGCTAACTTGCCACCAACACTGACAGGAATAGTCTTAGGCATCTCCGACTCTGGCTCAGGGGCAGGGGTCTCTGAATCTGGCCTCAGGGATGAAATCTGCATGGGGATCTCACTACTCTCAGAAGGGTCCTCCTCTGGGTCTGAACTAACATACACAGGCTCCTCTGGAGAGGGTCGAACGGGGTCCACAGGGGTACCACTCAAGCTAATCTCTGAGTCTGAGTCACTACCACTACTAGGATCCTGAGAGAAAACACAAAACAACAACCAAGAAATAATGTTAGGGTTAAATAAAGTTTCCAGCTAACTTACACCCTAACTCTAGTTTCCACTTTACCAATCCACACTTTCCTTAGACTATACCTAATAGTCTAACTCAATTCTACATGAGTCGAACTCTCTCGCTATATAGATATATTCCCAAAATACCCCTTTTTAAATCCTAACTTGTCTCAGGGACTAGATCCTGTAGCTCTGATACCAACTTGTGACGCCCTCAATCTCGGGGTTAGGAAGTGAGGACTCACACACCTCTAATCTATTAATTAAATATGCATAAACCCCGATTAACTACTAACAGGATCAACAGGATAAAGTATGAGACAAGATCTCAACTACCAATCATAAAATATAACTTACAAACCCAAAATATTATTAAATAAACAATATCGATTCCGGCTGGGAACCGACAGATAACCCATTGTATCTTTATACACTTCTTTCTAGGCGCGAGCTCACTCATAAAAACCACTACCTGGTCTGGAAACCGGAAGCCCTCAACACGGTAGGGACCACCAGGTACGCTCTTACGAGCAGTGCGCCTAAGCCTGGCCATCTTTTTGCTTAACTGCCATGGTTAGATTCAGACAAAACAAATGAGTATAAAACTCAGCAAGTAACTATATAGCAGTTCTACAATATCAAATCACAATATACTTGAACAAACTAGGGCATGCTACTTTAATTAATCTAGGTGGCAGATTTCCATCTTTTGGGATAAGGAAAGGTATCTGAAGAATAGGAGGGGCTTTCAAGAAACAAGGCTCGAAACAGGACGAAAGCAGACATTCATCACAAATCATTATAGGATCAAAATAGATCTTTCGATAGAGGAAAGCAACAGTATTTCAAGATAGAATCAATCATATGATCAATAATTTCAAGAATCAGGGTTCCCGAGCTTTAAGCTCCACAACAACATAATCAACTCTTTTCAAAGCAATATAAACCATTTTCATTTCCAAAAATCAATTTACTGAATAAAAGTTTCAGTTCCCTTTTAATCAATTAATTAGAACCCTTGATTGGATCACTTTATCTTTTCATTTCATTATATACGGGTGATCAGCGCGTATCGACCTCCATTCCGGTCTTTAAGGTACCAATCGGCATAATTTCAGCCTTAAATTGGACTAGTCCCACTAGCCTCTTACCATGACTGGACTAGTCCCACTAGCCTCTTATGTCTCAATCCAATCCATCAGGAATTCATTTGGAAAACCTTGAGTTGGAAAAAAACAAATAGGTTTTCTAAAATCCATTTTATCATTACCAAGCATTTGAAATCATTCGGACTCTTTCAAGTCGAAACTCATTCTTAAATCAGATTTTAAAGAAACAAGGTTCAGGGAGTGAATCAAAGATACGCAAGGAACAATTCACAAGGATTCTGTGTCAAGGATAACAAGGCACCAAATTAGAAGGATAAACATTGATTTAGGGATCAATAGGGTGATCAAAAGGAACAAAATACCATTAAACAGGGGTGACAAGAATAATAAAAAGGTTCAATACAATTCATGGCTTAATAGGTAACTTGAACAGAAAAGACAGATTATCAAATGGTGAAATCAATAGGCTTATCAATAACGGGTTATCAAGAACAAGGGTACTTCAAATCAATATCAGGGTTTTATATAACAAGGGTTTCATATTTAAATAGTTCAATACTCTACATGGTATGAACAACATTCTCTTTATAATCGTTTACACAAGTAATCAGAGTTACTTGCCTGAATTTGCTTTCCTGAGGGTTAAACTACTTCCACCTAGTAAATCCTTTCCTTTCCTAGCCTGAATGCCCTCACACTCCGAATCTACAATAAAACCAAAATCTTAATCAGATTCTTAACTCTCGTTCCCGGAACGACCACTCTATACGATAACTCGATTACATCTTTGACTCGAGTATACGAATATAGCTTATACATATAAGCACATAGCACTTAGCACATAGCATATTCCTTTCTCGTAGCTTTTATATCCTTATATACTTAGCAATCAAAGCGTACTCGCTTGACTTTGGCTATTTCTTAAATCACACTAACATGACTCTTTTACGAGTACAATAACTATTCACAACCAAACATTTACGTTCATAACTATCACTTATATCAGTCAACTTAGTTTCCTTTTCATTTGTTCCTAAATTCGAACCACACATACAAAACGCATCCACATATATTCAATTTCAACCTCATATAAACAAAGACAACTAATGCAATTCATAAGGATCATTTAGCACTTAAACTTCATCCCTTTTTAACCAAAATCTGAATCCTACTTTCATTAAGGATCGAAATCAACACTTTTGTTTATTAAAATTCAAACATATCACTTCTTAATCTTTGTCATGCAATCAAAATCTCACTTAGCAATTCAATCCACTTAATTTCACCTTTTTATTCCTAAGAATCCATTCGAGTTTTTCCATAAATCAACATTCAAGAATGGATTTTAATATGCAAGGCAATACATCACATTTCCCACTTATCTTAGTTTTTAACTAGATCATTCTATTCACTTAAACATCAAATCATGCAATAACTAACTCATTCAACCAACATGCATTGACTTAATCAATAATTAGCCCCTTTTAATCTTATTTTCATTCGGCAAGACATAGTTTTCAACTCAAAGACTAATCACTAACATGCACTTATTGATCTTCTTTAAAACTATCATGCCATCACTTCTAAACCATACAAACTTAGTGTTTACCAAGATTATCTCACAAAATTCAATTTCCTTTCTTATAAACACAAAAACTCAAACCTCAACTTAGCATGCAACAACAATTTCATTCCTTTTTACTCTAATAGCAAACCGTCATTAATTTAAACAAGTTAATTCAAATCAAATAACTTTAAAGATTAACACCATTCGGGTTTTTCAAAAATAAAACATGCAACTTCATATCCTTGATCCTTGAATCACAAATCATCCTATTTTTCAACATCAAATCAATAACTCATGTATTTCAATACAATCAACTTGATTTCCTAAAAACAATAATGGCCATTCGGCCTTTTTAATCAAAACATCACATGCAAACTCAAATATATGATCTTAAGGTTCTAGAGCTCAGTTTTTAACGTCATAGCTCACCACCGGTTCACCGGAGTTCATCACCGGTGGCGGTGGCATCACGGTGGTTCCCTCATTCGAGGGTGTCCAACCATGAAACACCCGATTTCTTAACAAAAGAAATGCAGCAACACCACATGCAATCTGATTTCAGCACAATAATCACAGAACATGAACTAATCAAGCAAGCCCTCGGTTCTCGGCTTAAAACCGAACCCAAAACACACACACACACTTTGCATGCAAGCATAAACACACACATGCACATGAATTAAAGCTCTTGTAGGGAATAAGGTTGATGATTCATGGAGGGTTTCAAAGAATTAGAGAGGGAGAGATAATATACCGAGAGAAATCAAAGAGAGAGAGAGAGAGTTGCCGAGAGAGAGAGAGTGAGAGTGAGAGAAAAAGAGGAGAGAAAAGAGTGAGTGCACGGCAAGAAGAAGAAAATGGGGAAGGAAGGAGTAATTTATACTCCACCAAGACAAGGGCAAAATGGTAATCTAATAACTCCTTTTTGATTTGCACTTTCTTTCTCTTTTTACTCAATTGCAACGAAATTCAAAATAAAAATATTTCTCTCTCGGAAAGTCGAGGATTATTAAAAGTGACAATTTTAGCATGTAGGTCTCGAAATTAGCTTTTTATCCATTACTCATAATAAGAATTTGAGTGAACGGTTGATTTTATATGAATTTCGCAAATTTGCTTTAATAAATACATTTTCCACATAAAATCAATTTAAAAATGCAAAGATCAACAATCAAATTCACTTATTATTTTTAAAAAGTCTCTAGGACCTTTACGAAGATAACAGAACAAATCCCATGTTTTTATCCTTCTCGGATGATTTTATAAAAATGCGCGAAGGTTAATTAAACCTTTACTTAAATCACGTAATTCCTTTAAAATTCACAAAATTAACACAGAACACATAGCCATGCATACATTCAAGCAATCACACATATACAGTCACATAACGAATCAGGTCTGATCATAGAATTTATCCCTTTTTAATCTTTATCCTCTTTTACGCGTACCGGGTCACGTTCAGCCTGACGGCCCGACACTCAGCGTTTCGATTACGCTTCTCTTTATCTTTGACAATCAACACGTCTCTTAGGACAAAATACTTTATTCATTCAATTCACATACAATTCTCATTTTATATTATTTAATTTCATATTAGGACGGGTTCTGTTCTACCTGACGTCCCGACACCACAACTTATCTTTTAAGCTGACTCTTTTAATTGGAATGTTTTTATCCACGCTCCTAAATTCTAGTATACAGATAAGAGAAATAATCATCACTTAGTCACATAATTATAATCACATGACATAACACATACTTTATTTTCTTAATTACGACGCAAAATTCTCGGTCGTTACAGTGTTCTTCAAAGAAATCCACATGATAACCTCTGTCACAGATTTGACTTATAGTCAAGAGATTATGTTTAAGTCCTGAGACCAGAGCTACTTCTTTAATGATGACATTCCCAAGATTAATATTTCCATATCCCAATGTTTTTCAATATTGCCATCTCCATAAGAAACACTTGGGCCAGCTTTCTCTACAAAGTCTGATAGCAGGGCTTTATTTCCAGTCATATGTCCTGAACATCCACTGTCCAGAACTAGGATGTTTTTCCTGTTGCCCTGCAATTACAAAGACCACTAATGATTAGTTTTAAGGACCCAGACTTGTTTGGATCCTTTGGCCTTGTTAAGTTTGTTAACATTTACAGCGGATTTAGCATCAGAGTTTATATTAACATTTTTCTTATCAGAATTTACACTATTAGACTTTGAATCAGAACTTACACTAGAAGGAACAATGGAAACTTTCTTTAAAGAAGGTTTTATTTGATCATAATCAAAGTATAAACTATGATATTCCTTACAAGTATAAATGGAATGCCATAAACTACCACAATGAAAACAAGGATTTTGTGGCTTATATCTAACAGACTGACTCTTAACTCCTGATTTTGAAGGTAAGGAGTTTATGTTCTTATTCTTCCTGCAAAAAGAAGCCAGATGGTTAGAACTTCCACAGTTATGACATGTTTTCCTAGGAACTTCAGGAACAGGCTTATAATCATTGCTTTTATTCACACCTTCCTTTCCATTCCTATTTTTCCTAGGTGACTTTACCTTGTTTGCATTCTTAACATCTTTCAGCTTATGCTTAAGCTATTTTTTTTGTCATTAGGCCTATGTTTACTTCAGTTGTCTTTTCCTGTTTAAGTTTGTCAGAAGTTACTTCCTTTTTAACTTCTGATTTCTCATTTTCAGACTTTACAGCTACAAACTTAACAGGTTTTATCTTTGGCTTTTGTTTAACAACTACAAGCTTAATATCGACAGTTCCTTTATCATTCTTATCCTCTCCATAACCTAAGCCCTCTTTCCAGTTTTCAATACTTAACAGATTCTGAGTTGTTCAGCCAGAGTTAGTCCAAGTCCTGATAACCTCTCTTTCCTTTTTTAACTCAGCTTTTAGAGATTCATTCATTTTTAGCACTTCATCCCTAACATAAAAAGCATCATCTCTATCTTTCTGAGTTTGATGGAATATAACTAACTCCTTTTCTAAGAAATCATTTCTTTTCTTAAAAGCCAGGTTTTCAAAGGTTAATCTTTCACATGTTAAAGTTTGATCTCTATAACTAATAAACATGGTCTTAAGATATTTTCTCAACTCATTAATATCATCAGTATGAAAAAGCATAAGTAGTTTGAGGTACCTTTGTTTTAGCAGCATCAGAACTGCTTTCAGCACTTGCCTTATCAGCATTTGCCATCAAGGCATAATTCTCCTCACTTTCAGAATCTGAGGTGTCTGTCCAGCTTTTCTTCTTTATGACAAGAGCCTTGCCTTTGTCACTCTTCACTTTCTTATAATCAGGAGATATGTGGCCTTTCTCACCACAGTTGTAGCATTTGACATTTGTATAATCTCCTTTGTCAGACTTTCCTCCTCTGCCCTCAGATTTTATGAAATTCTTCTTATCAGAACTTGTGCCTTTCCTGGAAAACTTCTTTCCCTTCCTGAACTTCCTGTATGCAATCTTTGTGATCCCTTTCACCATAAGAGCACACAGCTTCATCATCTCCTCATCAGGGTCCATCTCAGATAGACTTTCAGATTCTGAGTCATCATCACTTTCAGAACTTGATGACTCAGTATCAGACTTTGTGCAGAGAGCTTTACCCTTGTCTTTCCTTGAGGTAGCTGCCTTGGGGGATTCTTCTTCAGCCTTAAGAGCGACTGTCCTTGACTTTCCTCCTTTCCTCTTGCTTCTTTGTTCCATCTCAAGTTCATGAGTCTTGAGCATTCCATAAATTTCATCAAGAGTTGTTTCATCAAGATTGTAGTTGTCTCTTATTGTTGTTGCCTTCAAATCCCGGCATTCAGGAAGAGCTAACAAGAATTTAAAGTTTGAATCTTCAAGATCATACTCCTTATCAACCAGTGACAGATAATTCAAGAGTTTGACAAATCTATCATATAAATCAGTCAATGACTCATTAGCCTTTGAGTCAAAGTGTTCATACTCTTGAGTGAGTATTGTCTTCCTGTTCTTCTTAATCCTATCAGTTCCCTGACATCTTGTTTCCAGGGCATCCCATATCTCCTTTGCAGTCTTGTAGTTTATTACCCTGTTTGACATTACATTATCAATGGCACTATGCAGTAAGTGTCATACCTTAGCATCTTTAGCAATTGATGCAATATCTTCAGCAGTGTAATCACTCTTCTCCTTTGGTACAGTCTTTGCTGCTTCACCTGCAACTGCAACCGCGAGCTTGGTTGGTTTGTGAGGCCCTTCCTTGATTTTATCAAGATATTCTGGATCTGTCGCTTCTAGGAACATGGTCATCCTCACCTTCCATATGGGATATTCAGATGGTCTCAATATGGGAACTCTGATAGTCTCATATCGGCTTTGAATTTGTGTCTTTGGAGGTTCTTCAGTTTTGGTGGGCTTAGTTGGAGTTTCTGCTTCAGACATGATTGTGTTTGGATCTTAAACTGTTTGTGCTTTAACAGATAGGCTCTGATACCACTTGTTAGGTCACACACACACTGTAGAGGGGGTGAATACAGTGTATAGTACAATCAAATCGAACTTTAATAACTCAAGTAACAGAAAACAAACTTTATTGAAACAATAAACTATGTTACAGTATGGAACTGTTCTCTCTCAGTGATGAACAAATATCACGAGAGCTGCTAGGGTTACAATGAATAGTCTTCTCATTTTTGATAACACTTATAGTGTAAATCCTATGTCTGTGTTTATATACTACACAGTTACAAGATAATCGCTAATTGATATGGAATATAATTCTGCTTCCTAAAATATATCAATCAGATATTTTTTCTTCCAAGTATTCTATTTTTCATAGAATTCCTTCTTCATGCATATCTCTTCTTATGTTTGTCTCGATCTTCTATCCTTTAACCAGCTGATTTCCTTATCTGAACGTCCTTCAGTACTTAAGTTCTGATATCCATCTTCTGATGATTATCTCCTGATAATATAAGTACTGATATTCTTAAGTCTTGACTTCCAGTAAGTACTGATGTATCCTGTTTAAGTATGATCTGAAAACTAAACATAAATCACATTAGCCATGACATTATCAAATATATCTAACAGGCTCTCTACTCTATCTAACTGCTAGTAGACCTGATATCATGTATGCTACCTGTCTTTGTGCAAGATTTCAAGCAGATCCAAGAGAACCTCACTTAACAGCTGTGAAAAGAATTTTCAAGTATCTTAAGGGAACAACTGATCTGGGATTGTGGTATCCAAGAGAATCAGATTTTAAACTAATAGGTTACTCAGATGCAGATTTTGCAGGTTGCAAAATTGACAGGAAAAGCACAAGTGGAAGCTGCCAATTTCTTGGAGGCAGATTGGTTTCTTGGTTTAGCAAGAAACAAAAGTCAATTTCCACATCAACTGCAGAAGCAGAATACATTGCTGCAGGAAGCTGTTGTGCACAGATTCTTTGGATGAAGAATCGGTTACTGGATTATGGGTTAACATATTTTAAAATCCCTATTTAATGTGATAATCAAAGTGCTATTGCTATGACAGGTAATCCAGTTCAACACTTAATGACAAAGCACATCAGCATTAGGGAACATGTGGATGAAGGTACAGTGGAATTGCACTTTGTTCCAACAGATCAACAACTAGCAGATATCTTCACAAAACCACTATATGAAGCTACTTTTACAAGATTGGTAAATGAACTTGGAATGGTTTCAGGTTCTTTCTCTAAATCTGCTTAGTTATGTTCTGATGCATCAGACTTTATGATCAGTATTTACAGAAATTACTCTCTTTGTGTATTCTATGCTTAATTGAAAATTGCTTAAGTACTGATTGTTATCTGATGTGAATTTCTAAACTCTGATAGTGAACTGACTGTTTCGGTGACTATTCAATCCTACGAGGATAACTGTGCTAGATGCTGACCTAGTAGTCTTTAATATACTAGAGATCCCATGTTAAAAGTAATTATTTATGTGGAAATCTATTGACACAAGCAAATTCTGATATTGAGCTTAGTTACATTTACTTTGTCTATCTTATTACTAAGTCAAAAACTGGACTCATGCTTCTCATCTGTTAAGTTCTGATGTTAATCAATCTGCTGAATGTACTAAGTGTTGATAACCCTCACTTATCAAAAGAAAAAGGAAAAGAAAAGGGAATAAAAATCAGGTACTCCTTTGAGATCTAGAGTAAAAATGTGGAAGGGACGACCCAAGTGCATTGCTGGTATTAAGTAATATGCATCAGAAAAGCAAATAATTATTTTTCTTGGTGACTTTTCACACTCTATGATCACTGGAGAAATACTCTGATAATCGCATAAATTCTGATAAGCAGTCGTAACTCACTTACACTGAGAAGCCACTGTAAAATGGAATTTCAAAAGATGCATAAAATAAGCACAAAATAGTTGAGGTGGACTCGTGCATGAACTCATTCAAAATTAAACTTCAGAATAATGACAGATTTTTAGTAAAGTTCTTAGTTATGCCTTATTTCTAAGATGTACTGAAGTGAATCAGACTTTACTCTTTGTCTGATATTTTGCTTAATGCACACACTTACACTCCATATGAATGATGAAAATTACTGTGGCATTCAATGTTGTTTTATATGAACAGTTTATGTGTCAGATTGCATAGATTCTGAGGACAAGTTCTGATGGAAGTTCTGATAAATAAGTTCTGACGAACCGAAATCAGAATTTGTGTGAAGAATCACAGAGATAGGCATTCATTTTTCGAGTTAAGAAATCATGTTCTGATGACTGTTTAGTTCTGATATAAGTCTAAGTGCTGATATTAAATTTTGATTCTTTACTTGACTTATTTGTGGTTAAAATCTGTAACAGTCTTATTTTAATTCAGAATATGTTTAGGTAGAATATTAACAGCCAATATAATTAGGGTTAGTGGAACACGTACATGCACAGTAGTTTTTACTTGTTTCTTGTGCGCATTAAACCCTGTTTTACACTTCCAATGACTGTTTTTCTTCTTCTCAGTCTAGGGAGACGAGGTAGAATTATTTCTACCTGTCTGCATTAAATTATTCTTGCGTCTCCTGGCATTCTATTGCCTATATAAACCATCACCTCACATCAGCCTACACATCATTTCTTTTCTGACATACTCGCTCTCTTTTCCTTCATACCAACACAATCATGGTTAACTACAATATATTTTTAAACTATGAGACCTTCAACATGGAGTTGAGCTGTGAGGACTGGCAGCAGGAATGGCACGTAACTGTCATTCCTGATGAGATTTGGGACTCGGTTCCCCAGGAGGTTCTCACACACCTCTTGTTCTTTTACATGGACTACCATCGCCATCTGGAGCGATTGGAAGAAGAAAGGCTGGAAGCTCTCCGCCAACAAGAGCGAATCATTCGACTCGCTATTCTTTTTGTAGAGAGTCGGAAGAAGAAATAATTAGTTTTCTTCTTCCTGTTTTTCTTCATCGTCAGCTTTGTCCGGCTTCTTAGCCAAGGACAAAAGCTGTTGATGTTAGGTTTAGAAGCTTAGGAAAGTCTTGTAATGTTCAGATGTAATTTCAATTTCATGGATGTATTCTCTTAATATATTAATGGAATTTCTTATTTTTGCAAGATTTTGTCTCTACGATGTATCAAATTCTACTGCATTTTTAAATCCTGATATATCCATATTCTGATGACCATTTTAATTGCTGATGTAAATTAAGTTCTGATTCTGCAATGTCAGTACTTGTTTACTTGATTTATTTTTTGGTCATTCTCACACTTGAATTTTTTTAAAGAATATTGGTTTTGCAGTGAAATTGATTAAATAAGTGGGAACAGTTTAAATTTTGAATTAAAACTGACTTACCTCAATTAATGGGATTACTTGGTAAGTGGAACGGTTTTTCCTTGAAAAACTGCATATGATAAGTAATGATTACTGATTTCCCGTGCCCATTAACTATTCATTATTGCTGCATGTCTGACAGGTATCCCAACGGTTATTTTTTTTAACAATGTATAAGTAAGAGAGAGAGAAGATTATACAATCTTTTATTTACTTTTCAACTTTATCTCTCTTTTGTTACTTTTACTCTCTCTCATCTCCTGACGTTGGTTTTCATACAGACATTTTATCAAACACCTTACAGGCAACCTCAATTCTCAATTTTTCTCATGGCACCTAGGGATTTGATTATAGATGGAGCCAAGTTTGTTCCCAACAACTACGCTGCAATCCTAAATCATGATGAAGCTCCATCTGAGTTGCATTTTGTGCAAGATCTTCTTGCACACAGTGAAATTGGGTATGCATTGACCTAGCCTTCAGTCTTTTCAAGCCAACAAGTTCTGACGTTTTGGCGGTCTGGGCATTTTGATAATGGTGGTGCAACTGGTACTCCCAGCATTGTTTTTGAAGTCAATAATGATGAGCATGTGGTAACTCCTGGAACAGTTCGCAAGGCTTTACATTTAACAGAAGGCTACATTTTCTCCACACCGGAGGAACCAGTTCTACAGCAGCTCATGGCCAATTTGGGTTATGAGAGGAGTTTGGCTAAGCTTGGACAGTTGAAACGAGCACATATAAGAAAGGAATGGAGCTTTTTCTTCGACTGCATCACTAAAGCCTTCAGGAATAAGTGTTCTAACTTTGATGCCATTCCAATAATGAGTCAGCACATCGGGTATGCTATTATTAACCAAACTCATTTTGATTTTGCAAGTGCTGTGCTAGGTTTTATAGGGGATAGGATGACAGAGGATAGGAATGTTGTTTACTTTGCTCAATTCTTTTAGCTTATATATAATTTCTGTTGTGCTGATGAACCCCAACCTACCACTGACTTATTTCCACCCTTTAAACTTGCAAAACGGGCTTTTAATGACTTGATAGATGCTGACCTTAAGAAAATGGTGGTTAGACCTTTACAGATTCCTCAGTCTGTAAAATAGATCCTGGTAAATGCTGATCCTCAAACCTATAGATCTGTTTATCCTGATGTACAACCTACCACCACATCCCAAACACCACAGCAACCATAAGAACATACCACTCATACATCTATACCTCAACCCTCTCTCAGAACATATCTCAAAACTTATCTCACACCTTCACAGACAGCTCAACCTTCATCCTCAACACCTACTGTGAAGCCTTCATCTTCCAAGCCCAAAAGGACAAAGACTGTTCCTCAGACACCACAGAAGAGAAGGAGGATTGTTCTGAGAGTTGAGTCAGACAGTGAGGAACAGGTTTCTGCATCAGAACCTGTTGTTATAGAAGCTGAGAAGGTCCCTTCTCAGAAGGATTCTGGAATTGGGGGATCTAAGCTTCTCAAAAGGCTTAGAAGAATGACTTCTGCTGAACCTCCCAAGGAATCCCCACCTTCAAAGAGATACAAGAAATAGAGAGCTAAAAGGCCAGCTTCAGATGATGAGGCAGCAGCACCTAAGGAAGGAGATCAGGAATCTCTGATCTCAAAAGAACCAGAATTTGTTGAAGCTACTGCATCTCCCTCTTCATTGTCCCCAACTCAGGAAGCTGCTACAGATAAGGCAAACACACCATATGTGTCTCCTGTACATGAAACTGTATCTCCTGTAGACCCAGGCACAAGTGCTGAAATTGATATTTACAACCTGATTGTGCCTGAGGTTCTCTACTTAGAAGCTCCAATAGCACTTAATCCATCAACAACACCACTTACTGATGCTAATGAAACTCCAGAATTGTCTGCAACACCTTCTCTGCATCTAGATATTGATGATCAGAATATAGGTGAGCATCAGGATATGGCTGTTGATCAGAACTTAGAAACAGATCAACACTTAGAGGATGATGTTGAAGCTTCAATTGCTTCTCATACTGGTATTTTATCAGAAGATGTTGATTCTGTCAGCTCTGATGCTTCAAATGCTGATGTTACTGGTAATGCTGCTACAAATGAAGATGCTACTGCAGCTGGTCCTTCAGGACATGCACCTCAACAGACTGTTTCTAAATCTGAACTAGTCAAGAAGTTTGTTCGAGGAGAAGCATCAGTACCTTGGAGTGAAACTCCTAGAGGACAGGAGTGGACTAAGGAATGGAACTCAGTTACCTTTGTTCCATCTGACAAGATTCTTGCTGAGCACTTGGCAAAAGATGATGAAATGTTAATTAATGATGATTTCAAGACACAGCTTCGAGTCACTGCATTGAGTACTAGACATCTGCAAGGTCTCCATTCAACAACTCATGCAGTGTTACATAAAATTCAAGAAGAATTGCTCAAGCAAGAAATGGTTAAGAAAAATGAAAAGAAAAAATTCTTCCAACCTACCTTTGATAGAGTTGCTTACATTGAGAAGACCCAAGAGAAGCAACCGTCTCAGATTGATGATATTTTGAAAAATCAAGCTTCTCAGCAATCTCAACTCGATGAAATCCAAGCCTCAGTGGAATTGCTTGTCTCTCTTCTCTTACCTGCTGATGCCAAAAAGGGGGAGAAAGTAATTAAGTCCAAATGCAAAACTGATCAGACACTGAAGGGGAAGGATGATGAAAAAGATGACCAGGGAAACTCTGGAATGGGTGGAGGTCATGGTCAAGGTAGAAGTTTTTCATGAAGAAAAGCTGAAATTACAAGTCACAGGACAAGTTCTGATACTGGAAAAAGAATTACTTCTGCTACTGGTAAAAGGATAAGTTCTGATGAACTTTTGGATCTTGATGAAGAAATATCAAGATAGTTATTTCTGAAAGAAAATCCAGGAATGGACTTGGAAAGTCTGATGGAAGAAGAAGCTAGACTAAAGTCAGAAAAAGTCAATTATAAATCTGAAGCTTCTGTTGTTAAAAAGAAACTTCCAAAGACCAAAGGCATTGTGATAAAAGAAAGAACAAATCCTGAAGCAACCAAGGCTAAATCACAATTGCAGATAGATCCAAGGTCCAAGGGCAAAGAGAAAGTTGGTGAACCTATCAAGGTTTATGTCCCTCCTGTGGATAAAGAAATTACTGTTGAAGATGCTGATCTTGCTCTGACTTCAAGAAAAATTTCTAAGACAACCTCTGACATGGTTCAAGTTGTTCAGAGTAAAGATATAGTTAGTTCTGATAAATCAAAGAAGCAAGTAACCTCTGACATAGCTCAAGTTAACTTGATATCAAAAAATAAATCAAAGGAAACCTCTGACATTGATCGTGTTAAACCTTCAAAGTTACTCCTACCAGGATTCACCAAAGCCAAACAGACTCAACCTTTGAAGACTGCTGCAAGTGGTTTTGAAGCAAGAGTGGTTACTGGAAAGGAAGCAAGAGGTAAATCTGGATTGGGTAGTGCCGATGAAAGAAGAATACATAACACAACCAATGATCCAACTTCCTTAAATGAACCAGGTATTGGAGCAACTCCTGAAAGATTGAATCAACTAGAATCTGTACAGATGGTTTACCATACCTACTTGAGAGAACACATCTTATTGTACTTCATGACAGATGGTAGGGTTTATCATATAAGGGAAGATGCCATTCCACTGAAGTATTTTGAAGAATTGGAACATGTATTATTCTTACTTCAAGTGAATGACAAAATAACAGAAAGTGCTGCAAACTATTTGAAGAGTCAAATTCAGAGACAGAAAAGGCTTTATTCTGTTAAGTCTGACAGCATATATCTTCCAAAGTACAGAGATCACAAGGGTGATATTATTGAGATGAAGCCTAACTCTGCTAAGATTATAACTACCTTTCTGGGTTACAAGGCTGTGGAATTCAATCTTGAGTCTGACAAGGCGTATTTGATCAGACTGGATCAGGATATAAGGAAAGCTAAAATTAATGATCTCAGGGCTGCAATCTTTCAAAATGGTGAAGATTCTGCAGAACTTAAAGATGCTAAAAGGAGAATGATTGATGAACTTAGATATGCTGAGAGATGTTTGTTAAAGAATTATCTCAGAACAACTCCTGACATCAGAGAGATCAGAAAGTGAAGCCAAGTCAAGATCTACAACTGCTCCAATTCTGATATGTATACAGACTGAAGTTGTTATCAGAAGTTAAAGTTGGTAAAGCTTTAAGGACTGTAAGTTGTAGTTATCTAGTCAAATTCTCATGTATTTGTACTTAATGTTTTTGACATCATCAAATATTTGTTAAACTTGTATATTATGCTAATTTACAAGTTGGGGGAGATTGTTAGATATATTTGATAATGTCATGTCTAATATGATTTATGTTTAGTTTTCAGATGTTACTTAAACAGGACAAATCAGTACTTAACTGAAATCAGCACTTATACTGAAGTCAGAACTTAAGTCATCAGTACTTAAGGTTCAGGAGATATTTATCAGAAGATAATATCAGGAAAGAGAAGATCTAGACAAACGTAAGAAGAGATATGCATGAAGAAGGAATTCTATGAAGAATAGAATACTTGGAAGAAAAAATATCTGATTGATATATTTTAGGAAGCAGAATTATATTCCATATCAATTAGCGATTATCTTGTAATTGTGTAGTATATAAACACGGACATAGGGTTTACACTATAAGTGTTATCATTATCGAGAAGATTATTTAACATAACTCTAGCAGCTCTCGTGATATTTGTTCATCACTGAGAGATGACAGTTCCATACTGTAACAGAGTTTATTGTTTTGAATAAAGTTTGTTTTCTGTTACTTGAGTTATTAAAGTTCGATTTGATTGTGCTATACACTGTATCCCCCCCCCCCTCTACAGTGTGTGTGACCTAACAAGTTGTATATGTCTATTATAACTGCATTCGGTTATATTTATTATTTTTAGAATTTATTTTTTTAAAGAAAAATTAATTGAGTAACCTGGTAACTTTGTACTCCAACCGTTGGATCAAAATGAGTGCACAAAGATTTCATTAGAGTAGTTCGTAAACCGAGCTGTTTGGAGCTGTTTGGGAAACATATATTAAAATCTATATATTCAAGTGATATGATAAAAAAACTAGGAAAAAATAAATGTATTTATTTTACTATTTTAACAGTCAAATAGTACTTTGACAAGTACTTCTTAATAGTGTTAGTCCAATATCAATTTTCGAAAATATTTATAAATAATCCAAATTTACAGATGTCAATATTTATATATTTTAGTGATATTATAAAAAATTTAGAAAACAATAAATGTATTTAGTTTGATATTTTAACAGTCAACTAGTAGTTTGACCAGTACTTCTTACTATTTTTAGTCCCATATCGATGTTTCGATTATTTAAAAAACGTTTATGAATGATCCAACCTTACAGATGTCACTATCTATATATTTTACTGATATGATAAAATTTTATAAAAAAAATAAATGTATTTAGTTTATTATTTTAACAGTCAAATAGTACTTTGACCAACTTCTTAGGGTGAAAAACCAAAATACCCACCATTTGGGAAAATTTGCCCAAAATACTGATTGGCGGGGAGTTCCGCCCTAAATACCCACTGAATACGCATTGCTCACATGCGGATTCTAATTTTTTAAAATTTGTAAAGAACACGCATGTACAGAATGCGTGTTTCTTTTTTGATTTTTAGCGAATACGCATCTTCAAGATGCGTATTCTTAATAATTTCAAAAAGAAACACGCATTCTTGCGATGCGTGTTCTTTACATTTTTTGAAAAGCCTGAATATGCATGTGTACAATGCGTAATCTGTGGGTATTTAGGGCGGAACTCGCGCACACAGGCATTTTGGGCACTACAAGCTGAAAGCTGGTGTATTTTGGGCATTCGTTCTACTTCTTACTAGTGTTAGTCCAATATCGATGTTTCGATTTTTAAAAAAAGTTTATAAATGATCCAGATGTCAATATTTATATATTTTAGTGATACAATAAAAATTTTAGAAAAAAATAAATGTACTTGGTTTGATATTTTAACAGTCAACTTTTAGTTTGACCAGTAATTCTTATTAGTGTTAGTCCAATATCGATGTTTCGATTTTTTAAAAAATGTTTATGAATGATCCAACCTTATAGATGTCAATATTTATATATTTTAGTGATACAATAAAAAATTTAGAAAAAAATAAATGTATTTGGTTTGATATTTTAACAGTCCACTAGTAGTTTGATCAGTACTTATTATTAGTGTTAGTCCAATATCGATGTTTCGATTATTTAAAAAACGTTTATGAATGATCCAACCTTACAGATTTCAATATCTATATATTTTACTGATATAATAAAAATTTTAGAAAAAATAAATGTATTTAGTCACTATTTTAACAGCCAAGTAGTAATTTGACATGCACTTCTTACTAATGTTAGTCCAATATTGATGTTTCGATTTTTTAAAAAATGTTTATGAATGATCCAACCTTACAGATGTCAACATTTATATATTTTAGTGATACATTAAAAAGTTTAGAGAAAATAAATACACTTGGTTTGATATTTTAACATTCAAATAGTACTTTGACTAGTACTTCTTACTAGTGTTAGTCCAATATCGATGTTTCGATTTAAAAAAAATTATGAATGATCCAACCTTACAGATTTCAATATTTATAAATTTTAATGATACACTAAAAAATTTATAAAAAAATAAATATATTTGGTTTGATATTTAACAGTCAACTATTTGTTTGACCAATAATTCTTATTAGTGTTAGTCCAATATCGATGTTTGAATTTTTTAAAAAATATTTATGAATGTTCCAACCCTACAGATGTCAATATTTATATAGTTTAGTGATAGAATAAAAATTTTAGAAAAAAATAAATATATTTGGTTTGATATTTTAACAATCAACTTGTAGTTTGACCAATACTTTTTACTAGTGTTAGTCCAATATCGATGTTTCGATTTTTTTAAAAAAAATTATGAATGATCCAAGTTTACAGATGTCAATATTTATATATTTTAGTGATACAATAAAAATTTTAGAAAAAAATAAATGTATTTGGTTTAATATTTTAACTGTAAACTATTAGTTTGACCCGTAATTTTTATTAGTGTTAGTCCAATATCGATGTTTCGATTTTTTAAAAAATATTTATGAATGATCTATATGTCAATATTAATATATTTTAGTGTTACAATAAAAATTTTGGAAAAAAATAAATGTATTTGGTTTGATATTTTAATAGTCAACTATTAGTTTGACTAGTAATTCTTATTAGTGTTAGTCCAATATCGATGTTTCAATTTTTTAAAAAATGTTTATGAATGATCCAACCTTACAGATGTCAATATTTATATATTTTAGTGATACAATAAAAATTTTAGAAAAAAATAAATGTATTTGGTTTGATATTTTAACAGTCCACTAGTAGTTTGATCAGTACTTCTTAATATTGTTAGTCCAATATCGATGTTTTGATTTTTTAAAAAACGTTTATGAATGATCCAACCTTACAGATTTCAATATCTATATATTTTACTGATATGATAAAAATTTTAGAAAAAATAAATGTATTTAGTCACTATTTTGACAGCCAAGTAGTAATTTGACATGTACTTCTTACTAGTGTTAGTCCAATATCGATGTTTCAATTTTTTAAAAAATGTTTATGAATGATCCAACCTTACAGATGTCAACATTTATATATTTTAGTGATACATTAAAAATTTTAGAGAAAAATAAATATACTTGGTTTGATATTTTAACAGTCAAATAGTACTTTGACTAGTACTTCTTACTAGTATTAGTCCAATATCGATGTTTCGATTTTAAAAAAAATATTTATGAATGATCCAACCTTACAGATTTCAATATTTACAAATTTTAATGATACAATAAAAAATTTATAAAAAAATAAATATATTTGGTTTGATATTTAACAGTCAACTATTTGTTTGACCAATAATTCTTATTAGTGTTAGTCCAATATCGATGTTTCGATTTTTTAAAAAATATTTATGAATGTTCCAGCCCTACAGATGTCAATATTTATATATTTTAGTGATATAATAAAAATTTTAGAAAAAAATAAATATATTTGGTTTGATATTTTAACAATCAACTAGTAGTTTGACCAATTCTTTTTACTTTACCATCTCTCAAGAAGTACGGAATCTCCTCTCTGACATCATCAAGATTTATCTTCCTATATACAATCTTTACAGCTTCAACCTTTCAAGATGTGAAGGAGTAACTCTTTCACCAAGATTTTCAGTCAGAATATCTGTGTCCAGTAAATCAGCCCTCAGAGTTTCCATTCCAGAATGACCAATACCTCCTCTAGTTCGAGTTTTGATAAACTTTAGCTTTTCATTATATTCCACCCAAGAAGGTTTCTTGATGGACTTATCAACATTTTCCTGTTCTGAAATAGGATCCATTAGTCCTGCTGACACAAATTCAATATGCTTGAATCCTTTAGGATAACTGAATGAGTAAATATCTTTCCATCGTTTATCCTTCTTGCTGAGAGGAGCATAGCTTGTAGATAAATCATAAATATTTCCTCTTGTTTTATGCCACAGCTCTCTTCTTGAATTTAGAATTCTCTGCACATAGTCATTGCATGCTTGATCAGCTTTCCTTATATCAATTCTTTCTTGTTTATCAACCTTTGAATTATGAGAAGCAACTACTGTAGTAAGAACTGATTCATCCAATGCTTTGATCACCTTATCATCAATGTCAAAATCAGCTATCAGGTTCACAGCATCAGGATCTGCTTTTTCCTCAGGATTTGTGTCTGCTTCAAGAGATACATTTTCATTAGTTATATCAACTTGAACAATGTCAGCGGTTGATTTCTTCTTCCTTTGAATAATCATCTCTTCAGTATTCTCAACTTCTTCTGCTAAATCATGTCCTTGTATAGGAACATAACCTTCTCTGGATAGAACATTCAGAAATGCAGAATCAATTGAGAGCATTTGATTTGGTTTAGGAATCCTTCCTCTTCCTCTTCTTCCTCTAGCTCTTGTAGATCTTCCACCTATTTTCCTCTTCCTTTAGAGGTGTTTGCTTCAGCTTCAATTTGATCCATTAACTCCTTCTGTTGCATAACTGCTTCTTCAGTTGTTAGATCAGGAAATTCTTCAGTTATCAATCCAAGAGCACTCTTAGCATTCTTTTGCTCAAACCTTTTATCTTCGTAGTACAGAATAATCTCTTCACCTGTTTCCTTGTGTCTGTAAGGGAAGAATAACCCTTTAGCATCTGCCAAGTTAGAGATTGTAACATCATCAGCTTCAGGAGTATCAACATTAGTCTTGTGCTTAGCTTCATGAGCACCACTAGACTTTCCTTGTCCTGAAGAACCAGATCTTTTAGAATATTGAGGTTGTTGAGCAATAGGAGCAATTTAAACATTTGCAACCAATTTTTTATCACCATCACGATCAGTATCTTTATCTTTTAACTGAATAAAGTCAGGTGTACATTTTGTGACAGCTATCTTCTCCCACTTTTTGGCATCAGTATTTGAAAGAAGAGAAAATATAGCATCCAGTTTATCAGTCATTGAAGATACTTTATCTTCCAAGGAAGAAAATCGAGAATCCGTGCTTTGTTGAGATTAAACCACGGCTTTAACAACATTTTTGACACCTATGAGTTCAGCATAAGTAGGTGGATTAATCATAAATGCATCAATCTTGTTATGTAAACTAGCATGAGATTTTTTCATATCAGCAATTTCAGACTGAATTCCTTTCACAGAAATGGTAGAGGCATTAAGATGCAATTTAAGCTCAGGATTTTGAAGTTCATCATGGGCCCTGTGAACATGTTGAATACCAACAGCAGAAGAGATAGAAGTATGTGCATCTCTCCATGCAAAATCCCATCCAGTCTCTCGAAAATGCTCAGCATCAGCATTATAATAAGAAGGATTTGTATTGAAATGTAAAGAAGAACCAACATTTGACTTCTTAAATGCATCAATAGCAGTCTTAAGCTGAGCTTTTTCAGGATCATCATGATCACTATCTTCATCAGATTCAGAGCTTGACAGACCCTCAGAAGAATTTGCAGAGCTAGGCAGAATTGTTTTGCCTTTATGAGGATCCTTAGCAATAGTTGAAACAAAAACAAGGTAACACCTAAATCTCTCTTTTCTTTTCAAGTGATCTCATCACTTCTCATACAATATATTACTTTTAAGAGTAATATTTTTCTCACAGAAGAAAGTTTATAAGTAAAGAAACACTTATAAAATTCTTTTCTCAAAGCTACCTGTAATAACCCCAATTTTTGGAAATTTTTGAAACCCTTATGAATAGTGTTTTTGCTGAATGAGAAAACTTTTCATGCCACACTATGTAGGGGTTCTGTTATGGATATTGTGAGATTTTATTAGTACTCTATATGGTATATAAGTGTATGTAAAGATCGTCAGAATCCAATTCCGAACACTTTGATTTTTCCCGAAAATCTACCAGATACAGAAAGAATTGAGTATAAGGTAACAGAATAAAAAAGATTTAAATTCAAGGATTATAAGAGAGGATCATGAAAGGAATATAATGTATTGAGAAAGGTTAAAGAAACCTAAGTAATAAGATCCCGGGTATGATCCCTCAAACGATAAACGAAAATGAAAGTTAAGCAAACCGTATAACAGATCAGCGGTCATTAGGCAAGCAATTAGGAGTTAATCAAGGAGGTTAGGGATGATGATGTCACCACACCAATAAGAAGATGACAAGTATGGGAAGATGACATAGGAGGATGACATAAGCATGACCAAAGGGAAGGTATTGTTGGTTGATTTCAAGCCACACAAATTTTACCATGGTTAAAAGGTAATTAACAAAACAAAAGGATATCAACCAAGCTTTTTATGCACAAAGATCAAGAAAACAAAGCAAGCTTCTCTCTCCCCCCTTTTCATCTTCTTCATTTCGAATTTTTCACCAAAATGGTGAATTAGAAATTCAAAACACAAGCTATACTCCATGGAAAATTATAAGGTTTGTTTCTTTGGATCCTATATTTCATAACTAAGAAGAGCAAGTAGTTTGAGTGCTTGAATCAAAGGTTTTCTATCTCAAACAAATCATTTTAGTTTAGGGTGAATAGTAACTTTCAAGAACAAATTTGTGATTCTTGATTTTATTTGCAAGGTCAAGGTAGCTTAAGCACATATTAAGGCTTCCATGGATATTCCAAGGATCTTTCATGGATTAAAAGCTTCAAGGAAGGTATAATCTCTTAACCAAGACTTGTTATTGAATGTTAAGAGCATAATATGAGTATTATAGTTCATGAGAGGCTTGATGGTTGTGTATGTAGAGATTAGTTGGTTTTGGGATGTTTTTGGAGTTGTAAATCTTGGTTGTTGATTAATGAACTTAAGTGTAGTTTAAATTCATGATAAAGAATAGTATAAATTGTTAATGTTGAGTTGTTGGGGCTGTTATGATAAAGTATGGATGGGGTTTTGATTGGGTTGTGAATTGGGATTGATTGGTGGTTGAATTGGTTGGTAAAATTTTGGGAAATCGCGTAAACATAGCCGTCGTAATGTCCGATTTACTTTAGACTGCTTTTGTTCATAACATTAGGACCCGAGAACTCCCTGCTAGGTTTTGACCATTGCCATGATTAGATAGTTCATGTTACGAGCTTCGTTTTGATATGTAGTTCGTTTGATTCCGATGTACGGTTTAGGAGAAACGACCGTTTTAAGTAACGGCATTTCGCGAACGAACCATCACCCCTCGCCTTACTTTGAAACCTTGGTTAAGGACTTTAAATGACTAATTGGGATATAAAACAATTATGTTAAGTGGATCAGGCAGTTGGTAAGGTACTCGCGAAAGAATCGCCTTAAAACTCTTAATGGTTAATTTATTTAAAAACGGTGGAGCCGAGGGTACTCGAACGACGGTGATTCGTTAAGCGTAGGAGTGACCATAAGCGAACGTTAGGGTTCAATTGGTTAAAGTCTAGTTTCTTAAGCGACCGGGGTTTAATTCTAACTTATGTTGTTGTTCATAGGTTATCGGACCCACTCTAAGCTTAAGTCTATCCGGGAGCACTCAGGCAAGTTTTCTACCCGTTATACTGTTGTTGTGATGTATATGTGTATATGCATTATCTTGTGATAAATGCATGATTGTTTTTAGCAAATTCTTACGATATATTGGAGCATGTGATATGGTATATATGCATGTTTGTTTCGTAATCTTGATATATATCTGTTGGTTCAAATGCTTATTAGTTGCATAATACCTATGCTAGAGATAAGCGGTAATTTGCATATACCCTTAGAAAAGGGGACCCCAAGGTGAACATAGTTCTAAACCGGGAGTCGATGTTCCCGAGTATATTATATATATATATATTTATATATATATGGATATAGTTTTCAAAACTATTGATCGAATAAGGTTTATTCGATAACTTTATTTTATTTAATGAATATTATTTTGAATATTCATTTGAGAATGTATGACTCCGTTTATTTTATTTAATGAATATTATTTATAATATTCATTCGAGGTATTATGACTCCGCTTATTATTTAATAATATTCTTTATTTTATTCAAATAAAGATTATACTTTCGTATAAGTATATCTTTGGTTATTTAATATCCATTTCAAGTATGAGTTTTAAAACTTCTACTTCAATTATTTTTATAAAGATTATTCTTTATGGGAATATTATTTAAATAATAATATTCAGATATTTTCTAATATATTGGGACTGATTTATTTCATTAAAACACTCTTTAAAGTGTTTTCGAGTCTTCAAAATGATTTTTAAAAGTTAGAGCGGATCCCAAAACTCATTTTTATATTTAAGATCTTCCTTTTAAAGGGGATTTAAATACTCGTTCAAAACTTGAGGGATCCGGCTCAGTGGTGTATTTTACATTCGCAACGAGGTTGCTGTTTTGATAAAACATCTTGATTACTTGACCATCGTTCGGGAAGTAAGTTCATCTATTTGAGTCGGCATAAGCAACATGGGCTCAGTGGGCGTCCATGAAAGTGTAAGTGGCTCAGTGGGAGTCCATCAAATGCGTAAGTGGCTGAGTGGCAGTCCAACATAAGGTCCTATTGCGGCCAGGGTGATGACCAGTGGGGAATTCGTCCATCTACTAGTAGAAAATGTTACTTATTGGTATCTTTGCCTGATCAGCAAGATATCAGGTTTATGCCAAGGTTTTCTCCTTTCCAAATTCATTGGATATTGCAACTCTATTTATAATTTTCATAACAGAGGTTTTAAAGGAGTGTATGAAATGTATATATATAGGTGTATATATATATCAGGATTTAATGAAGTATCTCGTAACTTCATTATTTATAATGATATTCAAAGATTGAATCTATTCAAATCTTGTCTTGTAGTCTCATCTATGTGATGAACTTTTGAACTGATTATAACTTGAACGGTGGTAGTTCAAGTAATATTTGGAAAAGATATAAGTATATTGGGGTATCTTGTAACTTCATATTTTCAACTTATATCTAGTTAATGATTATCTTATGCATATCAAAGATTTTCAGAAAAACGTTGAGACAAGGGTAGATATATGAGATCACCTTGCAACGATATTTTTATACAGTTATAAACTGGAACTCTGTGTATATTATGCATGGAAGAGGACTTCCAAGATTTTGAAAAGTATATATGTATATATACTGAATTTTTTGCGACTTCATCGCATTAAGATATCAAACTTGGTTCATTTCTTTTGACCAAGACTTTCATGAGTACTATGAGAAGGCTCATATATTATTAATCATTATACATATTATTTTGGTGGGCTTGCTGCTCACCCTTGCTTTCTTCTTTCATCACACAACAACAGATAGAAAAGATGAACAGGACCAAGCTCCCGATTCGCAAGCGGTTAGAAAACGTTCCGCAGTCTTCTGAAATCGTTGATGCCGCCGTAGCTGAGGTAGGAGCTACCAATAGGCTAGGTTTTCAACTATTGATGAACCAGACTTATGTATAATATGAATTGTAATAATGGCAAGGAATATGTAAATTTATTCAGAACCTTTTTAAGGTGTAACGGTTTATAATTGTGGAATATAAGGACTTGTGTTATTTTTGAGTGTTCATCTCTGAGACTATAACGTGTGGTGTGTGTGTTTATTGTGGGGTCACAGTACAGAGTAGTTGATTTATTATTAAGATTGGGTGTTATTAAGGGAAATGGAACTCGTGACAACCCGGATCCCCGACCCCGGATTTGGGGGTGTTACAGAAGTGGTATCAGAGCTAAGCGTTATAAACCTCAGAGATGATGTGACGTTAAGATAATATGTTCACTAAGATAATAAGAACTCTTGCCAAGTTCATAGTCGGGCTACCTAACGTAGCACTGACAGTTAAAACCCTTACGGGAACCCTTATAAGTATCGTGATAGTAACATAGTTCGTTCTCGTATAGGGCAGCGGGGCACCGAACCTTGAGGTTCAGGAGCATCAGCATGAGGATGTTTTATTACAAGTTGGAGATCAAATTTTGAATCCGATGGAGTACCCTAATGAGGGACCGGATGAGGTTCAGATAGAGAATGTTGTGGTTGAGGATGTTATTCCGGAAAGGATTGTGGCTGAGGAGGATCTCATGGAGGATCCTGATGAGAATGAAGAGAGGATCGCTGAGGAACAGATGACCGTAGTCAGGGCGACTACCAGAGCAAGAATGGTCGCGAGGGTGGCAATAGACGATGAAGAATTACCAAGGGCACAAAGGTTAATGAGGGCAGAAGAAGTGGGGCCTTCCACGACCCCAATTATACCAGTATCAGACCCTCTTCCAGAGGCTCCTGTAGACATCCATGAGGTTCCACCAATTCCTGTTCCCTCCCCTGTACAGAGCCCATCACATACTGAGGAAATGCCACATTTATCCCCTGCACCATTGTCACCTGGTACCGTGCTTGGTTATCCATTTGGATCTCCTGGGTCTGCACCACCTGCACCCCATGGACTGCTAGATGCTACCACTCAGGCTTCTCTTATCGCTGATTATCATATGACTTTGGGTGGCCTGTCAGAGGCCCGGAATGTTAGGAGTGATCTGTTGGATCGACTTATTCCACCAAGGATTGAGGGTGGGATACTTCCGGCAGGATTAGCGTATAGCATGGAAAGGATTGAGGCTACCACCCGTGTTACAGCTAGAGGCCATCTTGAGGGTCAGGTTGATCCAGCTCTACTTGCGACTATCTTAGACCTCATCACCTCTGTGATGGAGCAGGTTATGGATGTCGTGCGTGCTCGCATCTCTTAATCCATGGTAGTGTGCAGAGCCAGAGCAATCAAACAAGGGTTTCATGTAGCACCGCTTTTGGAGGATTAGCCTAAGTTATGAAAGATTAGTTTTAATGACGAGATGACTATCTATGGTAGTACTTTTGGGATAGGAGTGATAAGTTCATATGATGTAATCCTCTTTAATATGTTCAGTTGTTGTACCCTCGAACAAATGGTCATGTATATATTCGTTAATTTCAGTTCAGATCAGTTTGTTTGTGATAAAATCACATTGTTAATTGCTCTATTAACACTTAAGAGAGTGTCATGAAGTTTATCGAACTTGAGAATTCATAATTTGCAATCGTGCAAGGACTAAACGAGGGGAAGACTTAAGCAAAGTAAGTAAGACAAATATCCGGAGATTCTCAAAATTTTCCAAGTAATATGCCCCCACAAGGAATAAGATTAGGGGCAAACCTTGAATGTGATAATCAAGGAGGTCGCAATTAAGATATAAAGAAGCCGGAATATAATAAAGTGGAAAATGAAGATTTTAAATTAAAAGATGACCCCAATTATGGGGAGTAGGAAGAAATATTTAGACTAAAACAGCAGAAGTCGAGCGAGATAAGGAGACCCGAGACGGTACTCCTATACGGAAATTCATGAACCTGTCTAAAAAAGACTTAGACTATTATTTCCAACCACCACCCTGAGGAAACAATGCGGTGAGAAATTCTTTCAGGACCTTTAAGTCGCTAAGCTCTCAGAGTTCCAAGGAACAAGCTGACCCAGTCGAGGCAAAAGCCTGGCTAAAGGAAATATAGGAATCATTTGAGATTCTAAATGATTGACGAATCACAAAAGACTGTTTTTGTCACTTACCCTCCTAAGAGAGAGGCCACCGCTGGTGAAAGGCCAAGGAAGGCACGGAGCAAGAGATTATAATAAACTGATTTTAGTTCAGTCAATTGTTTTCAGGAAAGTACTTCCCAAGGTTATGGAAATAGTGTAAAAGCTATAGAGCCAGAACAAAGGCAGACGAGTATGATGAATTATGAATCTAAGTTGTAAAAGTTGTCAAGATTCGTTCTAAGGACACGAATCCAGAATGACGGGATGTTTGAAATCAATGCTTATATTGTGTTGGTTCATGAAATAATGATAAGAGAAAGGGAAATAAAAAGGAACTGAAGTGGAAAGGGATATAAAGGCAATAGAGTTTGAGGTATGATAAGGGAGTCGGGTATGAGGAAACCCTAAAGACTCGTAGCAATAGAAATAGGAAAGTATGTAATAATTGGTTTGAGGGTGATTCACCACGAGTTAAAGTTGATGGTTGAAGGCATACGAGTTATGTACATTTTATCCCCTTTAAGTTGGGAGGATTCAAGGAAACCTTTAGATAGTTCGAAGGATAAATAATAAGACGCGGATAGACTAAGGAGACAAGAAAGTAAGAAAGTAGGAAAATTGGATGAAGGAAGTGACCTTCAATAATGTGAAATGTAAGACCGGTGGCTCGATACTCAGAAAGGGAGACGCCAGGTATGAGAGGTATCCCAACATTGAGATGACTGTTGAGATAAACAACAAAAGTAAATAAGGAATTATTAAGAAGAAGTTCACGTTGAACATGACCAATATCTTCCAGAACATCCATGTTATCATTACCAAATAAGGAAAGAAAAGCGGATGACCATTGTTATCTTTTGGAGGCCATATGGATTGAGCTCAATTTGAATAAGGATGCTATTATGAAGTTAGGTATAGACTATCGAGGTGGGAATGATGAATAAGATAATCTATCAAGGATATATGACTTGATTTATCCATGGAAGGATGCAGGTACCTTTTAAAGGTGGAATTAAGGATAGAACATTGGTAACTTAAAATGAATCCTAGGGGACTGCATAAAGGTTGGCATGTCACCCTTAATAGGGACAATATGAGTTTTGACAGTATGATTGGGAAAGGGTTAAGGTAACAACAACCTTTAAGAATCGGTGGAGAAATTTTTCAGAAGAATATAAACAATGGTTCTAGTATTAGAAATGGTATTGTGATATGCCCTGTATCTAGGGAATACAGGAGGAACGATTGAAGGATAACCTTAGAGGTTTTACAAGGAGAAAGGTAATATTCAAAATTCTCAAGAATAGAAATGTTGATAAAGGAAATATGACGTAATTAGAAGCCAAGTGAGGCACGTGTTAAACCACGAGAAAGTATGAATTGAACCAGTAAAGGTCGAAATTGTTCAGGGCAATTAGGACCTAAGATAAACGATGTTCTAAGTATGATTGAGAGTCAGTCGTGACAGTGATTAACCTCTAAAGATTGAGGCAATAACTTATGGAAAAATGGTGATATTTTTTTTTATTTTATTTACTCATCAGATATTAAAGAAAAGCATTTTCACATAAGCTGTGATTGAAATAAGGTAGAAAATTTATTTGGAGGTGGTTAAAATGACATTGACTGTAAGGAAATTTTACTATCAGGAAAGGCCAAAGAGGTGGCCGACACTTTAAAGGTAAGAGGATAATTATAGGCGCGTGTGCCAAAGGAATACAGTGATGATGGTTGAAGCCGGGAAGGTTGTATTACGGTTCGGAAGATTGACATTCCTTCTGATGACTGTGCAATACTCAACCGTAATAGTAGTTGGGTAAGGGTTTAATTCGTGTAATCGCCATTAGCGGGCTATCTATCTTAGAAGGTACTATCTTGAGAATGAGCCTGGACCATGTTTCAAAAAGGACTAGACGAACCCTTGAGTTAAGTCTTCTATTTAAGGCATACGAGTAAGAATGGTATTAACCTGCTATCGTTGCTTTGACTGAAACTCTTCTACAATTTTATCTACTTCATGTCATGAAAGTATGTCAAGTTCAGGAGTGTTCTTCATGAATCATGAACGGTGATCATGTTACCTCCTTAGAAGAATTAGATACGAGATGTATGGACTCCGTATGGTTAGCTATTAAGACTTCATGGAAAATGAATGACTACAGTAGGTCAGTGGTGGACCATAGTAATGCAGCAATGATTCTGCGAGTAATGAGCTGATTACAACCGTGAGAGTTGTATTGGAATGGATGTTGAGATTGAGTACCACTAATCGGGTCGTGGTAGTGTATAAGTTATCATTGATAGACTAATTAAGTAGAGTATCTACCTATTGAATATTTATTCCCTCTTATCAATAGAGAGTCGTATTACTATAGGAGGAAGGTTGCGGTGCGAGCATAGAATCCTAGTAACGGTGATATATAGAATGAGATCCCAGATTCGATTTTCGATGTCGAGGGAGTTTTAAAGGTGATTGTGTATAAGCTCGAGGAAGAGCATGGGTCCATAGAATGATGGACGGGATAACGAAAATATTTAGGCATGTGAAATACGATGCTATAATACTTGATGTTGATATAGATACATATATGTTTTGTTCTCCTATGACAAACCTCTATAGTTCAGAGGTAAATTCCAAGCCAGATATTTTGTGGCAGTATATTTTTATATATATTTACAATTCTCTTCAATTCGTTCTTTTCTCTTCTTTTCATTTCATATAAACTGAGAAGAACAACCCTTCCAGAAGGGGAGGTATTGCTGAATGACTATCTATCTGTGTGATAGAAGCCGAGTAGGATACCAACTATTGTTTAATTGCTTGTCAAGTACTAAAGGCTGGCCACCTTCTGTACTAACTATGCGATATAACAAGTGTTCATGATCATAGTGATCTCTCAACAAATTCCTTTACTTCTATTTGATTGATCAAATTTTGGAAAATAGAAACAACTGAAAAAGGAGTAATAAAGTGGTGGTAGTATGCGGAATGGGAACACATTCGTGATACTAAGGTTGACGTGGTTATTAAAAGGTTATAGAACGCTAACGAGCAAAAGTATAACCAGTATAATATTAGGAACGGAAGGTAGTAGCGATTACGAACTGGAAAAGAATGGGTATTGAGAAGCAGAAGCTCTAATGCTAAAAGCAATAATGAGAGTCTGTGCAATAGACTTGAAAGAATTTGGAATGATCACTTAATTCGGATTGAGTTATCTTACGACAATAGATCATATGTCATTATCGAGATGTCGTCTTATGAGATCCTTGAGGGAAGACAACGTCGATCTCCCTTATGTTAGGATGAAGTTGTAGAGCGCAAGATGCTCGGACCAGCAGTGGTCCAAAGGACCAAGGATTTAATAGATTTAATCAGAGGACGGCTGGTAGTAGCCCAAGATGGACATAAGAAGTATGTTGATTTGACACGAAAGGACAAAGAATAGGAAGTAGGGGACCTAGTGTTGTTAAAGGTATCCCCTTAGAAACCCTTGGAAAGGATTGATGAGATTCGGAAAGAAAGGAAAGCTAAGTCCATAATTTGTCGGACCCTTGGATATATTAAGAAGTATTGGGAAGTTAGCATATGAGCTAGCCTTACCCCAGAACATGTAGCAAGTCATAACGTGTTTCACGTATCAATATTAAGGAAGTGTAATTCAGATGCCAGATAAATAGGGGCATATGAGCGCATAGACATGCAACCAGACGTAACCTATATGGAGCAACTAGGAAGGGTTATAGATTGAAAAAGGAACAATTGCTTAGGAAAAGGGTTATCAAACTAGTCAGAGTTTGATGGTAGAACCACAATGTGGGAAAATTTACTCGAGAATTAGAAAGTGCAATGCTAAGAGAGTATCCCTATTCATTTTCTATTTGATTCCGGGACGGAATCCTTTTAAGGAGGGGAGACTGTAATAACCCCAATTTTTGGAAATTTTTGAAACCCTTATGAATAGTGTTTTTGCTGAATGAGAAAACTTTTTATGCCACACTATGTAGGGGTTCTGTTATGGATATTCTGAGATTTTATTAGTACTCTATATGGTATATAAGTGTATGTAAAGATCGTCAGAATCCAATTCCGAACACTTTGATTTTTCCCGAAAATCTACCAGATACAGAAAGAATTGAGTATAAGATAACAGAATAAAAAGGATTTAAATTCAAGGATTATAAGAGAGGATCATGAAAGGAATATAATGTATTGAGAAAGGTTAAAGAAACCTAAGTAATAAGATCCCGGGTATGATCCCTCAAACGATAAACGAAAACGAAAGTTAAGCAAACCGTATAACAAATCAGCGGTCATTAGGCAAACAATTAGGAGTTAATCAAGGAGGTTAGGGATGATGATGTCACCACACCAATAAGAAGATGACAAGTGTGGGAAGATGATATAGGAGGATGACATAAGCATGACCAAAGGGAAGGTATTGTTGGTTGATTTCAAGCCACACAAATTTTACCATGGTTAAAAGGTAATTAACAAAACAAAAGGATATCAACCAAGCTTTTTATGCACAAAGATCAAGAAAACAAAGCAAGCTTCTCTCTCCCCCCTTTTCATCTTCTTTATTTCGAATTTTTCACCAAAATGGTGAATTAGAAATTCAAAACACAAGCTATACTCCATGGAAAATTATAAGGTTTGTTTCTTTGGATCCTATATTTCATAACTAAGAAGAGCAAGTAGTTTGAGTGCTTGAATCAAAGGTTTTCTATCTCAAACAAATCAGTTTAGTTTAGGGTGAATAGTAACTTTCAAGAACAAATTTGTGATTCTTGATTTTATTTGCAAGGTCAAGGTAGCTTAAGCACATATTAAGGCTTCCATGGATATTCCAAGGATCTTTCAGGGATTAAAAGCTTCAAGGAAGGTATAATCTCTTAACCAAGCCTTGTTATTGAATGTTAAGAGCATAATATGAGTATTATAGTTCATGAGAGGCTTGATGGTTGTGTATGTAGAGATTAGTTGGTTTTGGGATGTTTTTGGAGTTGTAAATCTTGGTTGTTGATTAATGAACTTAAGTGTAGTTTAAATTCATGATAAAGAATAGTATAAATTGTTAATGTTGAGTTGTTGGGACTGTTATGATAAAGTATGGATGGAGTTTTGATTGGGTTGTGAATTGGGATTGATTGGTGGTTGAATTGGTTGGTAAAATTTTGGGAAATCGCGTAAACATAGCCGTCGTAATGTCCGATTTACTTTAGACTGCTTTTGTTCATAACATTAGGACCCGAGAACTCCCTGCTAGGTTTTGACCATTGCCATGATTAGATATTTCATGTTACGAGCTTCGTTTTGATATGTAGTTCGTTTGATTCCGATGTACGGTTTAGGAGAAACGACCGTTTTAAGTAACGGCATTTCGCGAACGAACCATCACCCCTCGCCTTACTTTGAAACCTTGGTTAAGGACTTTAAATGACTAATTGGGATATGAAACAATTATGTTAAGTGGATCAGGCAGTTGGTAAGGTACTCGCGAAAGAATCGCCTTAAAACTCTTAATGGTTAATTTATTTAAAAACGGTGGAGCCGAGGGTACTCGAACGACTTAGGTGATTCGTTAAGCGTAGGAGTGACCATAAGCGAACGTTAGGGTTCAATTGGTTAAAGTCTAGTTTCTTAATCGACCGGGGTTTAATTCCAACTTATGTTGTTGTTCATAGGTTATCGGACCCACTCTAAGCTTAAGTCTATCCGGGAGCACTCAGGCAAGTTTTCTACCCGTTATACTGTTGTTGTGATGTATATGTGTATATGCATTATCTTGTGATAAATGCATGATTGTTTTTAGAAAATTCTTGCGATATATTGGAGCATGTGATATGGTATATATGCATATTTGTTTCGTAATCTTGATATATATCTGTTGGTTCAAATGCTTATTAGTTGCATAATACCTATGCTAGAGATAAGCGGTAATTTGCATATACCCTTAGAAAAGGGGACCCCAAGGTGAACATAGTTCTAAACCGGGAGTCGATGTTCCCGAGTATATTATATATATATATTTATATATATATGGATATAGTTTTCAAAACTATTGATCGAATAAGGTTTATTCGATAACTTTATTTTATTTAATGAATATTATTTTGAATATTCATTTGAGGATGTATGACTCCGTTTATTTTATTTAATGAATATTATTTATAATATTCATTCGAGGTATTATGACTCCGCTTATTATTTAATAATATTCTTTATTTTATTCAAATAAAGATTATACGTTCGTATAAGTATATCTTTGGTTATTTAATATCCATTTCAAGTATGAGTTTTAAAACTTCTACTTCAATTATTTTTATAAAGATTATTCTTTATGGGAATATTATTTAAATAATAATATTCAGATATTTTCTAATATATTGGGACTGATTTATTTCATTAAAACACTCTTTAAAGTGTTTTCGAGTCTTCAAAATGATTTTTAAAAGTTAGAGCGGATCCCAAAACTCATTTTTATATTTAAGATCTTCCTTTTAAAGGGGATTTAAATACTCGTTCAAAACTTGAGGGATCCGGCTCAGTGGTGTATTTTACATTCGCAACGAGGTTGCTGTTTTGAGAAAACATCTTGATTACTTGACCATCGTTCGGGAAGTAAGTTCATCTATTTGAGTAGGCATAAGCAACATGGGCTCAGTGGGCGTCCATGAAAGTGTAAGTGGCTCAGTGGGAGTCCATCAAATGCGTAAGTGGCTGAGTGGCAGTCCAACATAAGGTCCTATTGCGGCCAGGGTGATGACCAGTGCGGAATTCGTCCATCTACTAGTAGAAAAGGTTACTTATTGGTATCTTTGCCTGATCAGCAAGATATCAGGTTTATGCCAAGGTTTTCTCCTTTCCAAATTCATTGGATATTGCAACTCTATTTATAATTTTCATAACAGAGGTTTTAAAGGAGTGTATGAAATGTATATATATAGGTGTATATATATATATCGGGATTTAATGAAGTATCTCGTAACTTCATTATTTATAATGATATTCAAAGATTGAATCTATTCAAATCTTCTCTTGTAATCTCATCTATGTGATGAACTTTTGAACTGATTATAACTTGAACGGTGGTAGTTCAAGTAATATTTGGAAAAGATATAAGTATATTGGGGTATCTTGTAACTTCATATTTTCAACTTATATCTAGTTAATGATTAACTTATGCATATCAAAGATTTTCAGAAAAACGTTGAGACAAGGGTAGATATATGAGATCACCTTGCAACGATATTTTTATACAGTTATAAACTGGAACTCTGTGTATATTATGCATGGAAGAGGACTTCCAAGATTTTGAAAAGTATATATGTATATATACTGAATATTTTGCGACTTCATCGCATTAAGATATCAAACTTGGTTCATTTCTTTTCACCAAGACTTTCATGAGTACTATGAGAAGGCTCATATATTATTAATCATTATACATATTATTTTGGTGGGCTTGCTGCTCACCCTTGCTTTCTTCTTTCATCACACAACAACAGATAGAAAAGATGAACAGGACCAAGCTCCCGATTCGCAAGCGGTTAGAAAACGTTCCGCAGTCTTCTGAAATCGTTGATGCCACCGTAGCTGAGGTAGGAGCTACCAATAGGCTAGGTTTTCAACTATTGATGAACCAGACTTATGTATAATATGAATTGTAATAATGGCAAGGAATATGTAAATTTATTCAGAACCTTTTTAAGGTGTAACGGTTTATAATTGTGGAATATAAGGACTTGTGTTATTTTTGAGTGTTCATCTCTGAGACTATAACGTGTGGTGTGTGTGTTTATTGTGGGGTCACAGTACAGAGTAGTTGATTTATTATTAAGATTGGGTGTAATTAAGGGAAATGGAACTCGTGACAACCCGGATCCCCGACCCCGGATTTGGGGGTGTTACACTACCTCTCATTTTGCCAGTACAGGAGACTGCCACTCAAAATTTAATTTTCTCTCATACTCCCTCCGTCCCACTTTGTTTACCTTACTTTTCGGAACGCTTTTCAATGCTCGTTTAAAGTATACTTCCATAATATTTTTTTAAAAAAAAAATCTGAAAAAAAGTTTCATGTTTAAACTTGTATTAAAAAAAAATTAAGAAAAAACATTATGAAACTATACTTTATTGAAGCCTCAAAATACGTGCAAACAGTGTACGTAAACTATCCAGCGGGACAGAGGGAGTAGTATTTTCACACAGTCTCACAGAAAATCACAGTCACACATTTTGCAAAGAAATAAGAGATGGCTGAGAGGAGTAGTATTCATGTCATATAAATAGAGGTAACCTCAAATAAGAGACTATTTATAATCATACAAACATGAGAAACAATAGAAGAAAATAAGAAATACCTGAAGGTGAGTCCTCAAGTGGAAGTGATGATAGTGGAGGAACAAACAACACATCAGGATGATTTACCAAGCTATTCGGCAGCAAGGAATCATCAGTAGAAGCTGCTTTGGTGGGAAGTTGAACAACATCAGGATTTATTGTAGCTACAGGATTGATTTGTCAGGAGAGAATGAATTAGGCCAGCATCAGTACTTTGAACTGATGGTTCTTGTGGGGCCTGAGGAATATGAGCTGCTTCAACAAGTAATGGTGAAGGTTCTTGTGTACTCTCCTCAAACATAAGATCATTAATAACTGCATCCACCTTTGACAATACATCCTGATGAGCCTTCTTTTCTTGCAGCAGTTATTCAGAGTCAGCAAGGAGATCACCTTGACCAAAATCAACAATGATTTGTGCAGCCTCTTTGTCTACATCTTCCCTTTGAGAAGATGGTTCTTGTGTGACTGGATGTGTCTCAGTTGCTAAATCCCTTTGTGACTTAGGTTCTTGTGGACTGACATCCATAACAGAGGACTGAGCCTTTTTCTTCTTTCTGATGTACCTAACCACGTCATCAGCTCTTCTTTTCAACTTTCTCTTGGCAGCTGTCTTGGGCGCAACAGTTTCTTTGATCACTGGAATCTTTTTGATCAGAGCACTAGTATCCGTAGTTGGCTCGTTTATTCTAGTTGTGTCAAAAGAGTCATTAGGAATTGCAACTGTTAATTTCTTTATCTTCATCCTTGGCCCAACGGGCATCTGATCATCGGAGTTAGAATCATCATGAATGATCAGCCTTCTTTTCCAGACTGGAAAACATTCTTCTTTTTGCTCACTCTCAATCAGTGAGGCATGTTGAGCTCTATGTTTAGATTTAACATATTTCTTAACCAACCTTTTCTTTGGTACAACTGATGCCTTTTGGGAGACACCAGAGGAGGCTAATTTAGGAGCTGGATTAGAGTTCTATGTAGGAGAAGGAATGCTTGGGTTAAAAACAAGAAGGGTAGTGTCTTGTTTCACTGTATCAGGAAATGTTACAGAGGTGCTAGCATCTGGATTTGTAGGCACTTGTGAAGGAGTAGGTCTATTTCTCAACAGAAATTGCCTGACCTCCTGAGGCAGGAAAGGAGGTCCTGAAAACTTATTCTTTTCATCTCTTTTAATATGATCAGTGATAGCCTTCTCAGAAATTTGAAACACAGGAAGCAATTCATCATTATCAAATTCAGCATTAGGGCATAGAAAATTAAAAATCAGTTGAAGAAATCTAGTATACCCTATTAGTCCTGATGTATCTTCTCTCCTAGCAATTATGAATTGAATAATAGTATTACCATAGTCAAAATTACCAGAGTAGAGGAAAGAGTATCCAATTTTTAGAGAAGTAGACAGAAGAGCATCAAAATTTGTTGTCTTATTCAAGAAACATCTGCTATTGCAGTCAAAGAAGAGATTTCATTCTCTCTTTAATTTTGTCCTCGTCAATTTGCCAATTGTTGTTATTTCACCTTTATAGCTCAGAGTTCTGAGCATATCAAATAGCTGCTTAGTTGCATAATTATCAGGAGCACCATCACAAGCTGGCAATCTTGTTAGTCCCTAACAATGCAATAAGAATTACAGAAGGGGGGTTGAATGGAATTCTTGAACCTTTTTCTTGGTTTAAAAATGTTTTAACTTAATATATATATATATAGCTGTTTGATTTGCAAAGTGCGGAATAAGAAGTTAGTAAAATCAAACACAAGTAATTAAAAACACAAGTCTTTAAAAACTTTCTGGTGGATTTGAATGTATCCACCAGAGATATATATTATATCAAGAGAACTCTGTGTAGCAAGATTAGCTCACAGCTGCTTACAAAAATGAATAACTAAGTTTACAGAGAAATGCTAAGGATGCAGCTTACAATTGTTTCTCTGAGATGATGTTCTTAAGTCTTGTACTTGTTGTTCTATTTGCTGCTTCTTGGTTTATATATCACCAAGATTACAAAGTAATAAGACAAGATAATAAAACAAAACCTATCAAGTCTAATACTATGCTGCTTCATTACTCTATTCCAGCATCTTTGAATATCTTCATATTAGCATGGAAATGGCAATGCTTCTTTGTTCTCTAAAACCCAGTTGAATAGGCTTCCACATTCCTTTTGCATACACTTGACGCATGTGACTGTGTTGTCACTGTCAACAGATGTTTGAATTGATTATCCGTCGGGTACATGATCATCCGTCGGATTGCCTTATTGATCATCAGTCGAGTGGTATTGTTGTTTATCCGCCGGGTAGCTATCTGGCACTTGACTTCATTTCATTTATGCAGAATTACAAGACATCATCTATGTACAATTAATCAACCTATTTTGCATATCTAATTAAAGTCAACATGACTTGAGTGCTACTACAAAATCTAAACAAGGTGTATGCAGAAATGTGCTACAGACTCATTATTACACAAGCTACTCACTCGATGGATAATTAATCATCATCCATAGGGACTATATTGAGTCATCCATCGGGACTATATTCCTTATCCGTCAAGTGCTACATTTTTCACTAAGTAAAATCTACTAAGCTGTTTTATTAATGAAATCATCAAGTTCACAACATATCCACAACAATCTCCCCCAATTTATGTCTACTGGAATTGTAGCCATAAATTAAGAGAAACTTGATAATAACAAAACACCCTAAAAATACAACTTTAAAAATAAGTAGATAAAACTGTAAAGTGCTTCAAATAACAAAAATGCACAAAGATTAGCTCACAGTCATTTTCAAGGTGCTCCTCTAGCCTGAGCTGATTAATCTAATTCCTTGAAGATCTGGATCTCTTTTCAAGCTTTCTGTTGTTTTCTTCTATCTGATTTTGGAGCTGTCTGTGGAATTCCAGTTCATCAGATTCTGAGAGATTTAGCTTTTCTTGCATTTTCAAAAGACTCTCATTGCTAGAGATGCTCAATTGGTCTTCTAATATGAAAAATCTTCTAACCCCTTTGTCATCCATGAACTCCATCAGCCAGTAAGGCCTTAGATGCACTCTACTCCTTGTGTAAGGAATAGTTAGAGTCTTTGGGAGTGCATCTTTAGCTCTAATACTCTTCAATTCTTCAATCTTCTTTAGAACAAGTCTTCTTACAGTTATATTGAATCCAAATTTCTTCTTGAATGATGAATAAACCTTTATCAGCACAGATTGGCTTTCTTGAAGGATCCTGTGAAGTGGCCATTGAATCTCCTTTCCTCCCTTGTACTTGAAAACTAACCTTTCAGGTAGATTCCTGTAGGCATCAATCCCTCTAACTTCTTCCAGTTCATCTAGATAGAGGTTTAGATCAGAGAATTCCTTGATGTCATATAAGTACATGTAATCTCCCTTATTGACTTTGGATTGAGCTTTGGTTAGAGATTTGGATTTGAGAGGTGACAACTTCACTTTCTTGACTGCTCTTGACTTTGTTCTCTTTGGCTTGTTAAGGATTGGCAAATTGAAATCAGGAATTGGTAGACTTTCCCAATCTATTGGTTCATCCTTAGGCACAATAGGTTCACCATGAATGTTCCTGTAAGGATCCACCACCTTAATGTCTTCAAATACCACTGAGGGTTTTGATGCTTCAGTTGTAGTTGGAATGGATTCCTTGGGAAACTGATCCTCCAATTCCTTACCAACAAAGTTCAATTTCCTTTTGGTTCTTTTGGCCAATTCCTTGTATCTGTGAGATTTCTTCTTGTAAGTCATATGTCATAGCCTATTTGTATATTCGAGGATTCAACTCAACTCAAATAAGAATGTAATAAGTAAATAGTGGATCGACCGTCAGAGAGATCTCGCAAAGTAATATCTGTCAAAGGATTCAGAAACATGGTTCATCTACAGACTTGAGGAGTTAATTCACTGGAAGAAGTTCAAAAAGTTGATCATGCCTCAGTGATATAAATCAAGATCGTGGATTTAATCAAGTGACAGAGATCTCGTCAGAGTATCATTAATTACAAGGATTTAATCTGAAGAAAATCAGAGTATCAAAGTCAACACATGAAGAAACGTCACGGAAGTTAGTCACTCATGAACCAGACAGTACATCGAGTGTCAACATTGAAGTGGTGGAATTGATTCATAATTTTCAGTGATTTTCAGAAGATTTGCAGAAGAATGGTTGCTGCTCAAGACTAGAATTAATTCTCTATTAATTAATTAAGTCATCTAATTTAATTAAGAAAATAAATTATATCTGCGAAGAATAATTTATTTATTAATTGAATTAATTGGTTAATTAATTCTGAATTAATTTTAGGAATTTTCAGAAGTTTAATTGGTTTAAAAACAGTCTTAAATCAGCAAGACAATTGAAAATGAACTAGCATGACAATCTGGATTGTCATACCGATTGTCATGCCAAGTCATTTCAATTGTCATACCGAAAGTTACACTAGGAAGGAGATTGTCTTGCTAGTTCAACTGATTGTCATACCGATAGTCATTGTAGTTCAATCAGATTGTCTTGCTAGTACAATTGAAAGTCCTACTGAAAGTCTTGCTGAGCCAAAGAGATTGTCCTACCGATTGTCATTGCAGTTCAAGTAATTTTGTTGGATTGCATACAAAAAGAAAAAGAAGCAGAAGACATTCACTGACTGAAAAATACAAGAACACAGCAGCCGCCTAAGAAATATTTCATTGTTCTCTGCTGAAATTCAAAGATCAATTTCTAGATTGCAAAGTTAAATCCAATCAACTAGAAATCTTTATCTTGTTCTTGTGTAACAATCTAACGGATCAAAATCCCTAGAACTTAATCTCAAATCGCGTTTAGCATTTGATTCTAATTATTGCAAAAATAGAAAAAGTTCATGTCGAATTTATTCTAAGATTTGTGATAATTGATTTGAGATTAATACCTTGTAATCGATACAGTTGTTGTAACACCTTTCAAGTTTAATAATATTTTTATTTAACTTGAATTTTGTTTCACATTTTTTTTATTCCGCATTTATTCGATTATTTGGTACTATTTGTATTCAACCCCCCCCCTTCTACAAACAAATCGGGACCTAACAATTGGTATCAGAGCCTTCTGATTAACGAACAAATCAAGATCCTAGACTTTTGTGATTTTTCAACTCCTTGAATTTTTATTTATTCAAAAATTCATAATGACTTCACATAAAGTTGGAACCGTTAAAATTCCACAATTTGATAAAGAGAATTACATCATGTGGAAGAAGAAGATGCTATTATTTTTACAAGTTGCAAATCCCAAATATTCAAACTTGTTAAAGAAGGGTATAAAAACTCCGATGGTTATTGAACCGGAGGTAATAATAGATGGTGTGGTGACTACTAAAGCTAGAACCTATCCAAAAGAGCCCGAAGATTTTACTCCTGCTGAGAAGGAAGAAGCCTCATTGGATGCCAGCCTTCAATTAATATTAATTGATTCCCTTGATCCCTTGATGAACAGACATGTGATGAACTGTAAAAATTCTAAACACATGTGGGAATCACTGCCAGCTCATCAGGGAGGTCAACAAAAAGTTCCTTTTAACACTGCCAGCTCATCTTGAACATAGAATCACTGCCATTAGAGAAGCTAGAGATCTGAGTGAGATTTCTTTGGACAGGCTCTATGGAGTGTTAAAAACCTATGAGTTGGAGCAGATTCAACAAAAGGAAGTCTACGGGAAGGATAGAATGGTCAGCACATCTACTGCACTTGTAGCTGAAGGTCAACAACAACAGCAATCTCAACAATTGGAGAGAATGGTACAGTGTTCCAAGGCTGAGGAAAATATGTTAGTAGCAGAATATGATCCTCCTACTACAAATCAATCAAGTGATGATTTTTATTCCTTGGAAGAGCTGGAGCAATTGGAAGACGAGTCAATGGCCCAAATTGTCAAGAGATTCTCCCATGTCAGATTCAAGAAGAATCCCAAGCTTAAGTACAAGTCCCACTACAACAAATTCCAGAAAGGTGGATCTTCATCCTCTAACACCAGCAGTGGTGGATACAAAACAGGGATGGTTGATCGGAGCACCATTAGATGCTATAACTGCAATGAGTTGGGACACTTTGCCACAGAATGTAGGAAGCCAAAGCAAGTAAGAAAGAACTCTGAAAGGGCTTATCTGGCAAAGGGAAGAAGCTGGGATGATACTGACAGTGAAGATGAAGATGAAGGAAATCTTGCTCTTATGGCTATTGATGGAAAAGCTTCATCGTCAAGAATAGAGGTAAAACTTTCTGATGCTGAAATGGTTTATCATCTAAGAGGTAACTTAGATTGTGCACGTCGTGATAATGAACTGTTAAGTTTAAAGATCACAGACCTTGAGAAAGAGGTCAATGAATTAAGACTTGTGCATATTAATCAAGACAAATTAAAAGAACAAGTATCTTTTCTAGAGAATAGAGTTGACTGTTATAGAAAACTCGAAACTATTCTCAAAGACAAGATCACCGGTCTTGAGACTAAGGTTAGAGCCTACTTCAATTCTTGTTCGAAGGCTAAAGAGTTCTACAGTAAGCAAGCTGTTAATCAAACATCTGGAATAGGTTATGATTACAATGCTGCTATTGGAGAATTAGGCATAAACTCCCCTCCTCATGTCTGTGCTAAAGGGAGGGAAGTACCACATGTGCTTAAGGGTGTTGATGAACCCCTCTATAAAGCATCAATTGTTGAACCATTTGATGCGACCTCTTCTGTTATTCAAGAAGAAATACGTGCTGAAGATCTTGCTAATGAGAAGGTTGTTTCCAAGTCAAGTGTGTCGAAAGTTCCAGTCAAAGTTGTGAAAGCAACTGAGACTAACTCAGACACACATGAGTTGGATAACAAAAATGCCATGTCTACCATGCATAAATTGCCTGCTGTTAATCACTCTCATAAAGCATGTGGTGTTTCTAATTGTATGTCTTGTGCTTTTAATATGATGTATGCTTATTTTAATGGTAAGCATGTGTCTAATGATAAGACTACTCCTCGTCAGCATGTGAATAACAAGAAGCATGATAGGTCTAAGACTGCCAGTCCTTCTAAGGCTAGAAAGGAGACATTTGTGCCTAAGCTTAAACAGAAATTTGTTAAGGCTGTTTACAAGGTCAAATGTCCAGTCATTGAGAAAGTTGAGACAATTAAAATTAAAAATGTTGTTTTGCCTGACAAAGGACAGTTCTACAAGTATGCCGGGCCCAACCAAGTTTGGGTTCCGAAGAAGGTCTAATCCATTTGTAGTGCATGGCATTAAACAAGTATAACCGGTAGTGTGGATTCTTGACAGTGGATCATCAAGACATATGACCGGAGATAGAGCCCTGCTATCAAATGTGGTTGAGAAAGCTGGCCCCCTGGTTACCTTTGGAGATAACAGCAAAGGTTTATCTGAGGGATATGGCTGTTTGCAAGCTGGATATGTTATCAGTGAAATTTTGTATATTGTGCTAGGTTATTATCAGGAAGCAGTATCTAACATATAGCACCAGTGACGAGACTTGAGAATATTACGACATATCAGGCACTTGCTGCACATTACACTTGGAATTGTACTCTAGTAAGATGTGTACAAGTGTACTCCTGGTTGGTGAGTTAAAAGAGGAAGTCAGTGCACCACAGTTCATGGACTTTGCAGCTGCAGATCTATTGGACTATGCAATCTCTTCTTCAAAATCTCACTTCAGGTTGGTATGAACTAATATACTGCTCAAGCAATCGTCAAGGACATGGTATGGCACTCTAACTGCAGTTACAGTTTTATATGAACTAGTAGAGTCGTCATATTTATAACTATCTTATCATTAGGCACAATCATATTGTTTTATATATGCAGTGATATATTGATAATGCAACATAACAATTAGTATCTAAAGTACTTGACAAGCATCGGTCAATGATATGTTGTTAACATTATGTTGCAGATATTTGTAAGCTTTTGACATGAATGAGAATTACTTAGACTTTACCCTAAGTGATCAATGTTTTATCAAAAACTCATTCATATTGAAAAACAAAATTAAATTTCTTTCTACATTAGTGATTTCTTATTTCATGTAAAATCTTTTAAAATCACTATTGTAAATCATTTTCTCTCTATTACCATATATTCTGTGTTACAGGTTCAGTCTCCAATGACTTTCTTTCATTGACAGTCATGAGGTTGAAACCCACAATGTCTATCCCAGACTGTAAAGACAAACACGAAAACAGAACCAACCAACACTCTCTTACCACTAAAAGTAGTATGAATGAGCGTGAGGGAGATAGTGCCTAGTGCACCACATAAGGAAGGTTCTGTAGTCAACCCAGTAGCTCTGTCTCATACATAGATGAGTAGTATTTAAACCGAGACAACTGCTAGCCCCCATACATCTTCTCAAAAAGATGTAATGGCTGAAAAAGCACAAAAACAGTTACTAGATTCATTCTCTCAACAGGGTGAGTCTATTGAATTTTGCCTGTCGGCCAAGGTATCCGATGTAGTGTCACTACTTCAAATATAATCAATTCTTGATGCACAAGGAGAGGTTACACACACAAAGGATGAGTTGACAGAAACAAGAGTTTCGACCATTTTAAGGTCAGATTCGATTGTTCAAGGTTCGTTAGTGGACCAATTGCCTTTACAGGTGTTAGGAGAGGATAATGATCCAAAAGCCATATGTCAGTGGTCAGTGTCTACCTCCCCAGGCTTAAATCCCCTGGATGCATCTGCGGATAGTGGATCTGACATAGGTGCAGATCGGCAACTTGTTGACAATGATTCAGATATTACCTGATGTGTCACAAGGAAATGTCTTCACAGACATTAGAAGGGAACTTTGATCTTTATGCTAAATTCATTGGATCATTGTTTACCTTCCCAGAATTCAAGTCTGGAACCCTAAAAGGGAAACTAGCAACTTGTAAATTATGACTCAGATTCATCTGACGAGTTTAACAAGGATGGGGATTTGTGAACTCCCATTGCACCACCTGTGACCTCCTTAAGGATGGCTAAGGTGACTTTCCTTGCAGGTACAGCTGGAATATGGAGCTATGAGAGGAGTGATACACTTGTGAGAATGAGTGTAAACACGAGTGGAGAGAAGAGTGAAACACATGTGAGGTACACTAAACAGAATCACACACTCACAGTGAGGAAGAAAGAGAAACTACTTGTTATTTCTTTTCCAACCAAGTGAAATATAAGAACTCCTTCAGACAACAGCATACATTCCTTCTTTAAGGGGGAGATAAAAGCTTAAGTAATAGTTTGGAGGATTCCTCAACTAAGGGGGAGAAATAGCAGGGAGTAAGAAAAAGATCCTAAAAATGTACACTACTGTAACACCCCCTTCTTAAAATAGAAGGGAGATATTACTTAAAATCCAAAACCTGCAAACAGAGCACTAATATATTTCTAACAATAATTAAACAGTCTAAAATCTCCAAAATAATATTAAATCTCCAAAATGTCTAAACCAAAAATATAAATGCTGAAATCTCTAATAAGAAATTAAGTCTAAATAATGATAGAAGTCTGAAATCCTAAAAACGAAATAAAGGGTAGCTCTCCATCACACAGTCCCAGATCCCCTTAAGCACCTTCCAGAAAAAGAATACGGCAGGAGCCAAATGCCCAGTACGGATTTGGAATACAATTTATAAAACAAGAGATCAAAAATAAATAATCAGCAATTTATAATAAAACAACAATTTTAAAAATAAGTAAGGCTGAAGCAACGAGGGGTTAGGATATTTCATACCGAGATCAGAACAGATACAAATACACACATCATAGGGTACCTAATGCGTGCAACATAATGGATAACGTGTACGGCATATACAACGTCACCATAAATCAAATAACAAATCAAACTCTGGGTGCACCCACGTATCCTGAACAAATATCAAATGCGCAAAAGCTCCTCCCAAGAGCTAACAGAAGGATACGCCGTGACCAATCACACTGTCACGGAAGTGTCATGTCACTGGTGTCGCAATGACATGGCTGTAGTACCCCTACAGCTGGTTAACTCGGTATACCCTATATCATTCTAAGGGTGCAAAATAAAATATTCTCACAAATTTAAAATCACTTGATACAAGTAATTCAGATTTCCAAAGCAGAGGGTGTCATAAATAATTTTTTGGAAACTGCATAAACAGATATTTAAGATTTTCCAAATCATTTTTAAAATAATTTCCGCACATCAATATGATCAAATAATTTGAACTGAACAAACAAAATATGGAATTGAGCGAATCAGAGATATTTAATTGTAAGAAAAAGTAGCACTAAATAAAAGGGGACAAAATCCGTACCTTGAAATCGCAACCTCTAACAATAATGGAATCCGCACACGTTACTCTAATTTCCCGGCTCCCGACCTATTATGATTTATAATTAAAACCTTTAAGATAGTCAATCATTAGATTATATATATATTACATTACTCTTAAACTTATTATTTAGAAACTTCTTTTTCTTTAATACTAATAATGTTAACGAATTAATACCATAAACTATTCCACCACACCAGTGACCAGACTCGATCAAGTGCAGCATAAAAAAAAACATATAGTAACATGAATATAGCTTGCAACATAAACCTTAAATACACCCACGTTACAGGGAGATTTCAATGGAGTTTAGCAAGCTTTAAATTAATTTAAATGTGCTAGTCCACGTCTCATGCATGCAAATCAACTTTAATATTATTAATATTATCTAGCTAACACTAACACCTTACATGCCCCCATTTGTCTTTTATATAGCTAATACATTCAAAACACACTTGCACAATCATTATCAAATCAACTGATGCACAATTTAGTTTTAATAATAAATTAATAAATAAAGAAAAACATGATCCAAATATTAAGTTTTATAAAACCAAGCACTTTTGCAAATATTTATTCGAATTAGTAGAATCACTAAAAAAAATATTAAATATTAAATATAAATTATCACCATATTAATCAAGACATTAGCACAACTAATCAAAATACCAGTACAAAATATATTAATATTATAGTAAACATATTACAACAGGTACTAATATGATTATAATTTTTTTAGCTACCATGTATACACCTGCAACATCTTCCTGGATGAAGCAATTGACACTGTGTGAACCAAAATTAAATCATAATAATATTTTAGTACCAAAATAAATATATACACATGAACAAAGACACGTGATGACCTGCATGTAAATTAATTTACTACTCACTTTAATTTTAAAACTACAAAATTACTCACCCACTCACACCCACATAACACCCTGTTCTATTTTTGTACTAGTACACAACCTGTAGTCTTGTATTAGTGCCGAGAGTCTCTTTAACTTTTCAATTATTTAATATCTTATTATTGCAAACTGTAACCAATGGCAATTAATAACACAGACTCAAAACTATATGCTTTACCTAACTAACATGCCATCCAATCGAATCTAGCCAAGTTATGGTATCTAATACTAGTGAATTATATTGATAATACCTGCTCTTGTCGAAACCGTACAGAAAAGGAGTAAAGCAACAAACTAAAATCTCAAGCCTGCCGCCGTTGTTCCTTTTTGCCTCTCTCTCTCTCTCCCCGCAATCTCCAAAAATTAGGGTTTTAAATAATAATATGTCTTTATTTTAGACACGCCAGCTATTTATAATTTTTACAAAGACTCCTTATACTAACTTAAATCAAACTCATCACTTATTATTATTATTATTATTATTATTATTATTTTACATATATTACATATATACCCCCTTAAAAAGGATTCCGTCCCCGGAATCAAACGAAACTAAATACGTACCTGAATCGAATAAATGCGGATATTTCTCACGAATAGACTCTTCTAATTCCCAAGTAGCTTCTCTCTCCGAATGATTTTTCCACAAAACTTTCACAAACGGAATGGTGTTCTTCCTCAAAACTCGCTCCTCTCGAGCTAAGATAGCCCCAGCTTCTTCCTCACAAGAAAGATCCTCTCTAATCTTATGTAATGGATACTGAACTACGTGTAACGGAGGATATTTATAGCCCCTCAAAACAGACACGTGAAACACATTATGTACATGAGATAGTTGTGGCGGCAACGCAACTCTATAAGACACTTCCCCCACTTTCTCCATAACATCAAAAGGTCCAACATATCTCGGACTAAGTTTTCCCTTCATACCAAAACGTTTAACACCCTTACAAGGTGACACCTTTAAGAACACATGATCACCTGGTTCAAATCCACCAAACTTCCGATGTTGATCCGCATAACTCTGTTGACGCGATCGAGCCTCCTTCAAACTTTCTTTAACTTTCTCCACCTTCTCATTAGTGATTCTAACTAGCTCTGGTCCTTCAATGACTCTCTCTCCAACCTCATCCCAACAAGATGGTGCTCTACATCTCCTACCATACAAAGCTTCAAATGGTGGCATACCAATACTCGCGTGCCAACTGTTATTATACGCAAACTCAACAAGATACAAATACTTATCCCAGTCACCTGTCCACTCCAAAGCACATGCCCTCAACATATCCTCTAACGTCTGGATCGTTCTTTCTGACTGTCCATCGGTCTGCGGATGAAAAGCTGTACTAAAATTAAGCCTTGTACCCCAAACTTGTTGGAAACCCTTCCAAAATCGCGATGTAAATCTCGTATCCCTATCAGAAACTATCGACACAGGCACACCATGAAGTCTAACAATATCTCGCTGAAAAATCTCTGCCAACTCGTGAACAGGAGTAGTCTCTCTAATAGGCAAGAAGTGGGCGGACTTAGTGAGTCTATCAACCACCACCCATATGACATCGTTCTTCTTGAAAGTCCTCGGCAAATGAGTCACAAAATCCATAGTAATGTTTTCCCACTTCCAAACTGGAATATCTAGCTGCTGCAACAATCCACTAGGCCTCTGATGGTCTATCTTCACTTGTTGACATGTAAGACATTTTCCCATAAATTCTGCTATATCTCCCTTCATTCCACTCCACCAGAAATGCTTCTTTAAATCTCCATACATCTTGGTGGAACCTGGATGAATAGAAAATGAAGAACTATGAGCCTCCTTCAAAATTTCTTCACGAATCGTCATGTCTGCAGGAACACACAATTTACTACCCAACCATATCGCGCCCTCATCATCAACACGGAAGTGTTTTTGCTTGCCACCTGCCACCTCAGATCTAATAGCTTTCAAACCTGTATCATCCTTCTGAGCTTCCTTAACCCTTGAAACAAGATTCGGTTCCACTTTCAAATTTGCAATGCTACCACTTGATCCTCTAACATACAACTCAACACCCAAGCGCTCCAAATCTGAAATTAGGTGCGGCTGAGTAATGAGAGATGCAACACTCCCCAAGTTCTTCCTACTAAGAGCGTCTGCCACTACATTCGCCTTCCCCGGATGGTACTGAATATTTGCATCATAATCCTTAAGAAGTTCAAGCCACCTCCGCTGCCTCATGTTAAGCTCCTTCTGAGTAAAGATGTATTTGAGACTCTTGTGATCAGTAAAGATGTCACAAGTCTCTCCATAAAGATAGTGTCTCCAGATCTTCAAAGCAAAGACCACTGCTGCTAACTCCAAGTCATGGGTAGGATAATTCACCTCATATGGTTTAAGCTGCCTAGAAGCGTAAGAAATCACTTTCCCATGTTGCATAAGAACACACCCCAATCCTCTCTTAGAAGCATCACTATACACCTGAAAACCTCCACTCCCTGATGGCAACACAAGTATTGGAGCTGACACCAACCTCTTCTTTAACTCTTGAAAGCTCTTATCACGATCATCATTCCACTCGAACTTAATTCCCTTCCTCATTAGCTGAGTCAATGGTAAAGCTATGGAAGAGAAACCTTCCACAAAATGCCTATAGTAGCCTGCCAAACCCAAGAAACTCCTTACCTCTGTCACATTGCTAGGTCTGGGCCAATTAGTAATAGCCTCGACTTTCGCAGGATCCAACTCAATGCCCCTACTAGATACAACATGCCCCAAGAATGCCACTTCCTCCAACCAGAATTCACACTTGGAAAATTTCGCAAACAACTTCCTCTCCCTCAAAATTTCAAGTACAGTACGTAAATGCTCCTCATGCTCCTCTCTGCTCCTAGAGTATATCAAGATATCATCGATGAAGACCACCACGAATTTATCCAGATAATCATGAAAGACCCGATTCATCAAATCCATAAATACCGCTGGTGCATTCGTCAACCCAAAGGACATCACGAGAAACTCATAATGACCATAACGAGTGCGAAATGCAGTCTTCGGAACGTCTTCCTCCCTAACTCGTAACTGATGGTAACCAGATCTCAAATCTATCTTCGAAAAGTACTTCGCCCCTTGTAACTGATCAAACAAGTCATCAATGCGTGGCAAAGGATACCTGTTTCTGACAGTCACCTTATTCAACTCCCTATAGTCAATGCACAATCTCATAGAACCATCCTTCTTCTTCACAAACAACACAGGAGCGCCCCATGGAGACACACTTGGTCTGATAAATCCCCTATCCAACAACTCCTGCAGCTGCTCCTTCAATTCTTGCAACTCAAGTGGTGCCATTCGATAAGGCGCCTTAGAAATATGCTCGACACCTGGAACAAGTTCAATAGTAAACTCCACCTCTCTATGTGGTGGCAAACCTGGTAGCTCATTCGGGAACACATCTTCATACTCCCTCACAACTGGATAATCCTCGATGCGAGGTTCATCCTTCGATGTATCCTTCACGAAAGCAAGGTAGCCATCACAGCCCTTAGACAATAATTTACTCGCCTTTAGAGCATAAATTAACTTAACATCCCCCTTCGGCTGAGACCCTTGGTATACAAATTCTGGTTTATCTGCATCCCCAAAGATCACCCTTTTTCCTTGACAATCAATTGTGGCACGATGTTCACTCAACCAATCCATGCCCAAAATAATGTCAAAGTCATGCATCTCCATGGGAAGCAAGTTAACCTTACAACTTCTATCTCCAACAGCTATCGGACACTCTCGATACACATCAGAAATAACAACAGAATTCCCCATCGGGGTAGAAATAGACATATGAGGATATAATAATGAAGGTGCAACGTCAAGATGACGAACAAATGATAAAGACACAACAGAATGGGTTGAACCAGTATCAAATAACACATAAGCATCACGTCTACCAACAAGAAGTGTTCCTGAAACGGTAACTGAATTAGCTGCTGCCTGATTTGCCGTCAATGCAAACACTCTGGCTGTAGGATTCTGCTGACTTCCACTGCCACTACCACCGCCAGCTCCTCCTCCACCAGGGTTGCGTGACAATGTGCAATCCCTTGCCTTATGGGACATGCTACCACATAAGAAACAAGCCCCAGTCTGTCTGTAACAAGCTCTACCTGGATGATGTCCACCACATGTAGTACAAGGAGCCACAGGAATCATATTGGGGTTTCCCCCATACACTGAGTAACGGCTCTGTCCCTGCTGATGATTCTGCCACTGTCTAGGCTGCTTCTGTCGCTGAAACTGCTGATTCTGATTCTGACCAACATACTGATTTCGGCCGTGGAATGATTGACCGCCCCTATTCTGATTCTGTCCGCGCCACTGTCCTTGCTGACCATTTTGACCTCCATACCACTGTCTACCCTGTGCAAAACCCTGATCATCCCTAGTCCTCTTACTACCACTGTTAGACCTGGAAGTCCTAAAATCTATGCGCTCCTTCTCAACATCCTTTGCTGCATCAGCCGCCTCTGCCACATTATCAAATTTAAAAGAAATTATGGAACCCCTCAGATGAGACTTCAACCCCCATTTAAATTTATCAGCCTGCTGCGCAGCAGTCCCTGCAACTGTCCCAGCAAATCCAGCCAGCCTTATAAACCTCGCCATATAATCAGTAATGCTCTCATCCTGGTGCTGCATAATAGAATGAAACTCCCTCAAATAAGCCTCCCTATCAGCATTAGAAAAGTATTGCTCATAGAATACTTCCTTGAATCTCTGCCATTCCAAAGCCTCTGTATACTGCTCCCCTTTAGTAGCTTTCACTCCTCTCCACCACCTCTGAGCATCCCCCTCCAACTTATACACAGCTAACCTGACCTTCTGAATCTCATCACAACCCATTGCATCAAAAATCTTCTCGAGATGAACAATCCAATTTTCAGCATCAATAGGAGTCGGTGCTGCACTAAAAGAATCTGGTTTCTGCTTCACAAACCTCTCCAACCATACAAACGGCTCTAACTGATGGCCCTGACCATTCTGATTCTGATTACCATTGCCATTCTGATTTTCGTGTCCATTTTGATTTCCCTCTCCATTCTGATTCCCTTCTCCATTCTGATTTCCCTCTCCATTCTGATTTCCTTGGTTTGCCAAAGCCTGCTGTACAGCCTGAGCCACTGCTTGCCCTATCATATCAGTAAGCTGAGCGGGGTCAATATGAAAGGGATCACGTCTAGGAGGCATCTACAATATAAGATAGCGAATGAATGAAGAGTACGAGAATAAATATGATGAAGCAGTTACAAACAGATTTCAAATGATAAAGCAGAATGAATCGATAAAGAGCATAATGAAAAGAAATTAAATGGAACACCCATCCTATCATCTACCCAAGCTCACAGGTCAACCTAAGTAGGCTTTCTACAAGAAAGAACCTAAGCTCTGATGCCATCTCTGTAACACCCCCTTCTTAAAATAGAAGGGAGATATTACTTAAAATCCAAAACCTGCAAATAGAGCACTAATATATTTCTAACAAAAATTAAACAGTCTAAAATCTCCAAAATAATATTAAATCTCCAAAATGTCTAAACCAAAAATATAAATGCTGAAATCCCTAATAAGAAATTAAGTCTAAATAATGATAGAAGTCTGAAATCCTAAAAACGAAATAAAGGGTAGCTCTCCATCACACAGTCCCAGATCCCCCTAAGCACCTGCCAGAAAAAGAATACGGCAGGAGCCAAATGCCCAGTACGGATTTGGAATACAATTTATAAAACAAGAGATCAAAAATAAATAATCATCAATTTATAATAAAACAACAATTTTAAAAATAAGTAAGGCTGAAGCAACGAGGGGTTAGGATATTTCATACCGAGATCAGAACATATACAAATACACACATCATAGGGTACCTAATGCGTGCAACATAATGGATAACGTGTACGGCATATACAATGTCACCATAAATCAAATCGCAAATCAAACTCTGGGTGCACCCACGTATCCTGAACAAATATCAAATGCGCAAAAGCTCCTCCCAAGAGCTAACAGAAGGATACGCCGTGACCAATCACACTGTCACGGAAGTGTCATGTCACTGGTGCCGTAATGACATGGCTGTAGTACCCCTACAGCTGGTTAACTCGGTATACCCTATATCATTCTAAGGGTGCAAAATAAAATATTCTCCCAAATTTAAAATCACTTGATACAAGTAATTCAGATTTCCAAAGCAGAGGGTGTCATAAATAATTTTTTGGAAACTGCATAAACAGATATTTAAGATTTTCCAAATCATTTTTAAAATAATTTCCGCACGTCAATATGATCAAATAATTTGAACTGAACAAACAAAATATGGAATTGAGCGAATCAGAGATATTTAATTATAAGAAAAAGTAGCACTAAATAAAAGGGGACAAAATCCGTACCTTGAAATCGCAACCTCTAACAATAATGGAATCCGCACACGTTACTCTAATTTCCCGGCTCCCGACCTATTATGATTTATAATTAAAACCTTTAAGATAGTCAATCATTAGATTATATATATATTACATTACTCTTAAACTTATTATTTAGAAACTTCTTTTTCTTTAATACTAATAATGTTAACGAATTAATACCATAAACTATTCCACCACACCAGTGACCAGACTCGATCAAGTGCAGCATAAAAAAAACATATAGTAACATGAATATAGCTTGCAACATAAACCTTAAATACACCCACGTTACAGGGAGATTTCAATGGAGTTTAGCAAGCTTTAAATTAATTTAAATGTGCTAGTCCACGTCTCATGCATGCAAATCAACTTTAATATTATTAATATTATCTAGCTAACACTAACACCTTACATGCCCCCATTTGTCTTTTATATAGCTAATACATTCAAAACACACTTGCACAATCATTATCAAATCAACTGATGCACAATTTAGTTTTAAATAATAAATTAATAAATAAAGAAAAACATGATCCAAATATTAAGTTTTATAAAACCAAGCACTTTTGCAAATATTTATTCGAATTAGTAGAATCACTAAAAAAAATATTAAATATTAAATATAAATTATCACCATGTTAATCAAGACATTAGCACAACTAATCAAAATACCAGTACAAAATATATTAATATTATAGTAAACATATTACAACAGGTACTAATATGATTATAATTTTTTTAGCTACCATGTATACACCTGCAACATCTTCCTGGATGAAGCAATTGACACTGTGTGAACCAAAATTAAATCATAATAATATTTTAGTACCAAAATAAACATATACACATGAACAAAGACACGTGATGACCTGCATGTAAATTAATTTACTACTCATTTTAATTTTAAAACTACAAAATTACTCACCCACTCACACCCACATAACACCCTGTTCTATTTTTGTACTAGTACACAACCTGTAGTCTTGTATTAGTGCCGAGAGTCTCTTCAACTTTTCAATTATTTAATATCTTATTATTACAAACTGTAACCAATGGCAATTAATAACACAGACTCAAAACTATATGCTTTACCTAACTAACATGCCATCCCATCGAATCTAGCCAAGTTATGGTATCTAATACTAGTGAATTTTATTGATAATACCTGCTCTTGTCGAAACCGTACAGAAAAGGAGTAAAGCAACAAACTAAAATCTCAAGCCTGCCGCCGTTGTTCCTCTTTGCCTCTCTCTCTCTCTCCCCGCAATCTCCAAAAATTAGGGTTTTAAATAATAATGTGTCTTTATTTTAGACACGCCAGCTATTTATAATTTTTACAAAGACTCCTTATACTAACTTAAATCAAACTCATCACTTATTATTATTATTATTATTATTATTATTATTATTATTATTTTACATATATTACAACTACACCACACCATTGTTGTTTGTAACTACGGATCCTATTGTACGGGAGAGGTGGTAAACACAAGGTGATTTCCTAGTAAGGGAAGAAGCAGTTAGGGGAGTACCATTTGTTTTTATCTGCGGATCCTATTGTACGGGAGAGGTGGTAAAACGAAGATGATCTTCTTTAATCAGTTGATTCTCATAGGGGGAGAAGCAAGAGATATGGGCTTCTCAACAGGAAATGTGGTTGTACAAATGAAGATGGAACTACTTGAAGATATGTTCAGTCTAGAGGAACATCTACTTGGAATCTGGAAAATGTTAAATCTCATCCAGAACTTTTCTGCTATTTACTTTGCATGTATGTTTATATCTTTTTCTTATTTGTTAGTTGAGTTATCCTCTAGGTATTTGTGTGTTATTGTCTAACAAACAAATAGGGGGAGATTGTAAGTCATATGTCATAGCCTATTTGTATATTCGAGGATTCAACTCAACTCAAATAAGAATGTAATAAGTAAATAGTGGATCGACCGTCAGAGAGATCTCGCAAAGTAATATCTGTCAAAGGATTCAGAAACATGGTTCATCTACAGACTTGAGGAGTTAATTCACTGGAAGAAGTTCAAGAAGTTGATCATGCCTCAGTGATATAAATCAAGATCGTGGATTTAATCAAGTGACAGAGATCTCGTCAGAGTATCATTAATTACAAGGATTTAATCTGAAGAAAATCAGAGTATTAAAGTCAACACATGAAGAAACGTCACGGAAGTTAGTCACTCATGAACCAGACAGTACATCGAGTGTCAACGTTGAAGTGGTGGAATTGATTCATAATTTTCAGTGATTTTCAGAAGATTTGCAGAAGAATGGTTGCTGCTCAAGACTAGAATTAATTCTCTATTAATTAATTAAGTCATCTAATTTAATTAAGAAAATAAATTATATCTGCGAAGAATAATTTATTTATTAATTGAATTAATTGGTTAATTAATTCTGAATTAATTTTAGGAATTTTCAGAAGTTTAATTGGTTTAAAAACAGTCTTAAATCAGCAAGACAATTGAAAATGAACTAGCATGACAATCTGGATTGTCATACCGATTGTCATGCCAAGTCATTTCAATTGTCATACCGAAAGTTACACTAGGAAGGAGATTGTCTTACTAGTTCAACTGATTGTCATACCGATAGTCATTGTAGTTCAATCAGATTATCTTGCTAGTACAATTGAAAGTCCTACTGAAAGTCTTGCTGAGCCAAAGAGATTGTCCTACCGATTGTCATTGCAGTTCAAGTAATTTTGTTGGATTGCATACAAAAAGAAAAAGAAGCAGAAGACATTCACTGACTGAAAAATACAAGAACACAGCAGCCGCCTAAGAAATATTTCATTGTTCTCTGCTGAAATTCAAAGATCAATTTCTAGATTGCAAAGTTAAATCCAATCAACTAGAAATCTTTATCTTGTTCTTGTGTAACAATCTAGCGGATCAAAATCCCTAGAACTTAATCTCAAATCGCGTTTAACATTTGATTCTAATTATTGCAAAAATAGAAAAAGTTCATGTCGAATTTATTCTAAGATTTGTGATAATTGATTTGAGATTAATACCTTGTAATCGATACAGTTGTTGTAACACCTTTCAAGTTTAATAATATTTTTATTTAACTTGAATTTTGTTTCACATTTTTTTTATTCCGCATTTATTCGATTATTTGGTACTGTTTGTATTCAACCCCCCCTTCTACAAACAAATTGGGACCTAACACTTCTGTTGTGGTTCAACTTGCTTCTTTGGATCTTGAGATTCAGTGATTTCAGATGGCTGAGCAGGAATTTGTTGTGTTGGTTTCACAGCTTGTAGCTTGGCCAAGATAGCAGCTTGCTCTTTCTTTTGTTTAACCTTTTTAGCATCTAGAGCAGCTTGCTTCTTTTCTTGCTTCAATCTTGCCTTTTCTTCTCTCTTTGCTTCAGCAAATTGAGGATGTCCAGCCACCACACAAATTTCTTTACCATTCCTGAAAACTTTAGCAATTCTCCTTTTCAAAGCTGAATCAGCTGGATCCTTGTAGAAGGCAATGGATCTTGACAACAATTTCTTCTCATCAGGCTTTGGTGTCTCATACACTGTATCCAAAGGATTCTTTAGTGATGATTTTGGATAGTTCACCGTTGGCTTTAAAAGTACTTCAGCCTTTGGAGATTTGATGAAGGATGGTTGTCCTCTTTCCAGATAGTTCATGCTCATTTCATTCACAGAGATTTGCCTGACTTGAGAGTGATGAATGGATGACTTTTCTGGCTTCTTTGCTAGCTCAAACTTCTTTTCAATATCCTCATCAATTTTCTCCCAGTTGATTGGATTCAACTGCTCCTTTTCAGCTGCTTTCAAAGTAGCTGCTGCTTCCATTATCAGATCAATACTGTCCTTAGCTGGTGGCTTTGAGATAGTAATTGTAGGCATGATTACTTTGCTAATTTGAATATTGAGCACTTTTTGCTCCCCCTCACTCCTAGAACTCTCTTTCTCCCCCTTTTTGTTATCATCAAGCTGAGTAGAGGAGGAGGTTTGTGTAGCCACCAGTTTCTGAAGCAAGTCTGTTTGTTGAGCTTGGTGTAGATGAATTGTTGTAAGAGATGCTTCCATAGCAAACATTCTTTTGTCCAAGGCATCAACTTTGGTGGCAAGATCTGAGTTTTTCTTGAGCTGTCTCTTGATGTCTGTAATTGTTGTCCCTGGAAGTCTAGCTTCCAATCTCTCAGAAAAGTCTTTCTTGAGTTCACCAATTTCCTGTTTCAGAGTGGAGACATTGAGAGTTTGTTGATAGCCTTCAATTTGATGTAGTTGGAGAGAAGCAAGATGTACTTGCAGAAGCTTCTTGGTGCTAGCATTTATGGATGATTGAAGTGCAGACTGTGTTTGACTGATTAACTGGATGGGAGTAGATTTGAAGTGATGTTCATCACATTTCTTGGAGAAGGCCCATGATGGCATGCTTGACCTTGAACTAGAGCCAGCTTCTCCCCTAAGTTCAATAGCTCTTCTCCACTTTCTGCATCCTCACCTTCAAAGAAATCTTCTGAACCACCAGTCTCATAATCAACATCACCAGCTGTAGAGGGCAAAGCTGTGATGGCATCCTTAGCTCTTAGCATTGACTGTGTGGTATGCACCAAGTTGAGCATCCTTTCTGCATTGTCATTGCCCTGTTCAGCAAAAAGTTGATATGCTGGAACAGGGTGAGTAAATGTCTCAGCATCAAGGGAGGTGGAATCTATAACAGCTTGAGGTTGCTGAGATAGTCCCTCCCTGTCTGCATCCTGGACATTCATTAACTCACTTGCAATGACACCCACCCTTATATCTCCTGTACCTTCATTTCTCTCCTTATCTCTCTTTTGTTGCATTAAGGTCTCATATTGGCTCCCCGCCCTCACACCCTCACCTTCACCATCTAAGGTGGGACTCCTCACACTCTCTTTTGCCAAACCTGAAGAAATGGATTGCATAGTTTCACTCTTTTCCTCTCCTTTTTCCTGGGAGCAACCCAGACTCTCACTCAGTTCACTCCCTTCCCTCAATCCTAGGAGTGATTGTACTACCACTAAGTCTTCTGCACTTGAGATAATTGATGAAATTTGAAGTTGTGCAGAGACACTCGACAGATAAGGGATATCCATCGGGTTAGCAGTTTAACTATCCGATGGATAACTGTTGTTAAGCTTATCCGTCGGGATACAATCACTACCTGAGGTGCCTCCATAACAGGAAAATAGAAGAGTGGCACCTCTTTGTGATGGTTTTCCCTGTTCAAATCTGCAATAATCCTTCTCTCTTGAACCCAACAATCTAATTTGTTGGTTGGGTTTTCAAGCACAATATCCTCAGAGAGGTGGTTAGCAGTCATCATTAAAAATCTAGCATAATAATCATTTTTACCCCTTTTATTTAACTCCCCTAGCTTAAACCCCAAATCAAACAAGATAAGATCACTAAAGTTAAAGAACTTATCAGTAACTAGCATGTAAGGCATGTTAAGCATAGAGATATTGACAGAATCAAAATTACTGATTTTACTAGAATAGACCTTGGTAACTACATCACACAGATAACTCCATTCCTTTCTAAGACCCAACCTCCTAATTTCACTTATTTTAGAAGTAGAGAGTGCATAGTTCATGGAGTTAAGCATGTTAATAATGTCAGTGTATGTGTGTGGTGAAGTTACAGTATTATCAGGAATCTTGAAACATGCTTTAATAATTTCAATATTAACACAGAATTCCTTACCTTTAATAGTGAATGTGATAGTCTTATCAGTTGAGTTATATGTTGCAGTAATCCACATCTCTTTAACAACTTCACAGTATATGGTGGGTGATTCCAGCATGGGATAGTTAAGTTTGCAGTTCTTCACAAAATCCATTATTTTGTGGTAGTCACCAGACTGTTGAATCCCCGTATTCATAAGAGCAGTGAAGTTGTTCTTCTCATAAATAAATCCAGTTTGAGACATTGTCTTGACGACGGGTGCCATTGTTAGAGAGTAAAAACTTGCACAGAGAGAGAGAGAGTAAGTGCTTTTGAGAAAGAAAGAAATTAGAGCAGATGATTTGAGAATGATAAAAGAAAATTAATAAAAATGAATTAAGCTTTTATACTATCTCAAAAAATAACTGTCAAAAATAATAAAGTAAAATAGAGTAACCAATAAGAATTGCCCAAAATAGCCGTTTAAAAAATAAACTGTAAAAATTCCATCAATTATCTGTCGTGTTATGCTTACAAACTGTAAGTATACTCGATGGATAATGTTCAGAGAATCAACGGCTAAGAATAAGACAATTCGATGGATGAGGATAAAACAGTTATCCGTCGAGTCATAAAATATTCTAGAAAAGTAATTGATTTTATTAACAAATAGTATACCGACGGATGATCAAACTCGATGGATAGTGATCATCCGTCGAGATGTGAATTTTGACTTAGCCAAAATTTCATCCATGAGTGAAAAATCAATTAAATTTTTGGCTGCATTACAACTTGCAAACAATCTATAAAGATTTAAGAGTAATGTAGCATACCTAACTCACTTACCAACCTGGAAAAGGTAGATTCATCCAGTGGCTTGGTAAATATATTTGCAAGCTGCTTTTCACTTGGAACAAAATATAGTTCCACAGTACCATTCATTACATGTTCCCTTATGAAGTGGTACTTGATGTCTATGTGCTTTGTTCTTGAATGTTGCACTGGATTTTCAGTGATGGCAATTACACTTGTGTTATCACAGAAAATGGGAATTCTTTCCACTTGCAGACCTAGTCTAGCAATTGGTTTTTAATCCACAAAATCTGTGCACAACAACTGCCAGCAGTAATATATTCAGCTTTAGCTGTAGAAGTAGAAACTGAATTTTGCTTTTTACTGAACCAGGACACAAGCTTGTTTCCTAGAAATTCACAGGTTCCAGTTGTACTTTTCCTGTCTATTTTACAACCTGCATAATCTGCATCTGAATAACCATTCAGATCAAAACCAGAATCTCTAGGGTACCAAATGCCAAGTTTTTGTGTTCCCTTGAGATATCTGAAAATTCTCTTAATAGCCACTAGGTGAGATTCTCTAGGATCATCCTGAAATCTAGCACACAAACATGTAGCAAACATTGTATTTGGCCTACTAGATGTTAAGTACAGAAGTGAGCCAACCATGCCCATATAACTTGAAATATCCACAAACTATTCAATAGTGTTTAATTCAAGCTTAGTTGTAGTGGCCATGGGAGCTTTTCCATATGTGCAATCCATTGGATCAAACTTCTTTAAAAGATCATAAATGTATTTAGTTTGACTAATGAATATTCCATCACTAACTTGCTTAACTTGCTAACCAAGAAAGTAAGTTAGTTCTCCTATCATACTCATTTCATACTTATTTTGCATCAATTTGGCAAACTTTTTGCAAAGTTTTTCATCTGTAGGGCCAAAAATAATGTCATCTACATAAATTTGAACAAGTATACTAGAGCCATTAACATTTCTAAAGAAAAGAGTTTTGTCTACAGCACCTCTAGTGAAGTGATTCTCTAAAAGAAACTTTGACAAAGTGTCATACCATGCTCTAGGTGCTTGCTTCAGTCCATAAAGTGCTTTCAAAAGATAGTAAACATATTCTGGAAAATTTGGATCTTCAAAACCAGGAGGCTGACTGACATAGGCTTCCTCCTCCAAATCTCCATTCCGAAAGGCACTTTTGACATCCATTTGATAGACTTTGAAATTGGCATGGGCTGCATAGGCTAAGAAAATTCTGATGGCTTCAAGTCTTGCAACAGGAGAAAATGTTTCATCAAAATCTATTCCTTCTTGTTGACAATAGCCCTTAGCAACCAATCTAGCTTTGTTCCTGACTACTATGCCATCTTCATCCATCTTGTTTCTGAACACCCATTTGGTGTCTATTGGATTCTTTCCTTTAGGCTTGGGCACCAGCTTCCATACCTTATTTCTCTCAAATTGGTTTAGCTCCTCCTGCATAGCTAAAATCCAATCAGGATCCAACAAAGCTTCTTCTACCTTCTTTGGTTCTTCCTTAGAAAGAAAGCTGTTGTATAGACATTCTTCTTGAGTTGCTCTCCTTGTTTGAACTCTAGAAGATACATCACCAATGATGAGCTCAAAGGGATGATCCTTTGTCCATTTCCTTTGTTGAGGTAGATTAGCTCTAGATGAAGAGGCCTCATTATTGTCTTGATGTGTGATTGAGTTTAGATTATTAGAAACTCCCCCTAAGTTAATGGATCTTTGATTTGAGAAATGGGAACTTTCTGTAAGAGATCTATTCTGACCTCCAGCTTCTTTTGATGACCCGACGGATGGTGAATTTTGAGTACCGACGGATGAAGCTGGTTATCTCCCGACAGATAAAGCAGATTGTATCCCGACGGATGAAGCATTATGCAACTCGACAGATTTTGAATTTTGTGCTTCATTGGTAGTGGATTTTTCTGCATTATCCTTTGATACTGTTTCTTGATCACTTTCATCATCACTGTCATCACTAACCATCTCTACATTGTCAAATTTGAGGCTCTCATGGTAATCTCCATTTTGCAGTCCTTCAATCTTTTTATCATCAAACACAACATGTATTGATTCCACAACAATGTTGGTTCTTAGATTGTAGACTCTATATGCTTTACCAACAACATATCCAACAAAAATTCCTTCATCTGCTTTAGTATCAAACTTCCCATTCTGATCAGTTTGATTTCTCAAGATATAACATTTGCATCCAAAGACATGAAGAAAATTTAGAGTTAACTTATTGTTCTTGAATAATTGATAGGGAGTCATGCATTTTGCTTGATTAACCAGAGATATATTCTGAGTGTAGCATGTAGTATTTACAGTTTCAGCCCAGAAATATGTTGCTAACTTAGACTCTTCAAGGATTGTCCTTGCAGCTTCAATAAGTGATCTGTTCTTCCTTTCTACTACTCCATTTTGTTGTGGAGTTCTTGCTGCTGAAAACTCATGCAAAATCCCATTTTCTTCACAAAATGCTCTCATGACAGAATTCTTGAAATCAGTTCCATTGTCACTCCTGATTCTTCTAACTTTGAAATCAGGATGATTATTGACTTGCCTTATGTGATTGATGATGATTTCACTAGCCTCATCTTTAGACTTTAGGAAATATGTCCAAGAGAACTTTGAGAAATCATCTACAATTACTAGGCAAAATCTTTTTCTTGAGATGGATAACACATTGATTGGTCCAAACAAATCCATGTGTAGCAGTTGTAAAGGTTCTTCAATTGTTGAATCAAGCTTCTTTATAAATGATGCTTTGATCTGCTTTCCTTTTTGGCAGGCATCACACAATTCATCCTTAGAAAACTCCACTCGAGGAATACCTCTAACCAGTTTTTTCTTTAAAAGTTTATTCATGGCCTTGAAGTTTAAATGGGATAGCTTCTTGTGCCATAACCAACTTTCATCCTGACTTGCTTTGCTAAGAAGACAAGTAACAGATTCTGCATTTGATGAGTTGAAGTCAGCTCAGTACATATTTCATTTTCTCACACCAGAGAGAACCACTTTGTTACTTCTCTTGTTTGTCACAACATATGCTTTAGAGTTGAAGTTTACTGAATTGCCTTTATCACATAGCTGGCTGATACTCAACAAATTATGCTTGAGAGCATCCACTAAGGCAACCTCCTCAATAATGACATTGTCTTTTGAAATAAAGCCATATCCCACAGTATAACCCTTGTTGTCATCTCCAAAAGTAATACTTGGGTCAGCTCTCTCCTTGAATTCTGTGAGCAGGGTAGAATCACCAGTCATGTGTCTTGAACAGCCACTATCCAAGTACCATAGATTCTTTCTATTTCCCTGCACACATCAAAATCAAATCAAGTTGATTTTGATACCCAAGTTTCCTTGGGTCCTGCCTTGTTAGCTTTCTTTTTCTGTTTCTTAGGTTTGATCTTATTTGACTTGGGGATATCAGATTCATCCTTAGTCATTTGAGTTGGACCTTTGAAACCATTCATTATAGTAGAATTATCATGTATATTTTGATTAACAGGAAATGACATGCTATTAGTAAACATGTAATTCCAGTAAGGCACGCTAAATTGCATTTGTGGCATACTAAATGCAGCATAATAAGGATTAGGTGCAAATGGCATATTAGCAAACTGTGCATTCATATTATGTGTAGACATAGCATTCATAGGCATAGAAGGCATGTCATTAATGTTGGGAAATTGAGGTGGCACAGATATGGAAGTAGGCATGGCAGTTTTGCAATTAACAGACAAATGATTTACACTACCACACTTGATACAGATTTTTCTAGGAGCATATTTATAAGGTGTGTAGTTTTTATGCTTGTTAATTCCTACTTTAGCATTTCTATTATTTATCTTTTTAGCCTCTGTTTTAACCTCAATCTTTTCCAGTCTGTCACTCAATTGCTTGACAGTCATATGACCAACATTATCCTTTTTCTCCTTCTTCACTTGACTGGATTCTCCTGGAACAAAATTCTTGGAAACTGATCCATATTTCTCATTTAACTTGGCAAGTTTGGCTTTACTCACAGGTTTGCTCATAGTCGATGAATGAGGATTTATATCACTCGACGGATAACCTTTTTTGTTATCCGACGGATGACCCTCATCATCCATCGAGTCTACATCTGTTAGCAATCCTTCAACCAAATTGGATTCCAGCTTCTCCTTATTCTTCTTCCAGGCTGCATCACAAAAGGACTCAATACCTTGAACTTTGGTGATTTGAGCATGAACATCTCTAGATGTTTTCCATGCCTTAATCACCTCATGTTCTCGTTCAAGCTGCTTCTTCAAGATCTCTTCTTTCTTCATGGACTCAGTTAATTCATCCTTAGAAATTTTACACTCAATTCTCAAATTTTCAAATTCAATGAACTGAGACTCTAGCACATTATTCCTCTCACTTAAAAACAAATTATTTTCTTTCATTTTAGCATTTTCCTTAGTAAGAGACTTAAGTGTAACACGCAAATGATATAATTCTGTAGACATGTCATTTATTGCATCATTACACTCAGCTTTAGATAAATATGCAAGGTTAGTGGTGATTACCTGAAGAACTTATCTCTGTTTCATCAGACTTGGCCATTAGGGCTAGATTGACATATCTGACATCCTCATCCAGACCATCTATTTCCCAGTTATTTTCTTGTGTAATGAAATCCCTTTCCTTTTGTTTGAGCAACTCAAAGTATTTATGTTTATAATCCATAGGGTCAAACTTCTTTTTGCCGGAATCTGACTTTCTACACTCACTGGCAAAGTGCCCTACCAAGCCACATTTGAAACATTTGAATTTTGATTTATCCACCATGTTTCTATTTGGCTTAGCTGCTCCAAAGTTCTTCTTGAACTTGAGCTTGGCAAATCTTCTGGAAAGAAATGATAGATGTTCATCAATATCTTCCATGTCATCTTGGCTCAAAGAATCTTCATTTTCTGCTACCAGCCCCTTGCCCTTGTTTTCATAGACCTTTGAAGTAGATTCAACAGCTTCCATCTTCATCTCCTTCTCTTTTTCTAACTCAATAACTAGTGCAATGGATCTTCCTTTCTTCTTTCCTCTCTCCATCCTCTCATCTTGCTCTATTTCAAGCTCATAAGTTTTAAGGATGCCATACAGTCTCTCCAAAGTAAACTCCTTGTAATCTTGAGAGTTTCTCAATGAGACTATCATAGGTTTCCATTCCTTTGGAAGAGATCTAAGGAACTTAAGATTGGAGTCTTTTTTTTGATAGACCCTTCCATGCAACTTCAGAGCATTTAGTAGTTTTTGAAATCTACTAAAAATGTCAGTGAGAGACTCACTATCTTTACTATGAAAGTGCTCATATTACTGAATTAGCAGCTGCATCTTATTTTCCCTGACTTGTTCAGTGCCATCACAGATAATCTGTATTGTATCCCAAATTTCCTTGGTAGTTTTGCAATTGATGATGTTGTCAAACATGTCACCATCAACTGCATTGAACAGAATATTCATGGCCTTCTTATCCTTCCTGACTTGTTCAATATCAGGATCTGACCATTCATGCCTTGGCTTGGGAACTGATGGCTCATTTCCAGTTGCAACTCTCATTGGTACATGAGGGCCTCTCTCTATGCAATCTATATAAGCCTCATCTTGAGAAAGTAAGTGAAGATGCATTTTTACCTTCCAGTGATGGTAATTGTCTTTGTCCAGAAAAGGAATCTTGACTCCAACATCCTTCTTGTTCATCTTGCTGTTTTGTTGTGATCTTTAAACTCTTTGTTTATCAAGAGCTTTCTCTGATACCAATTTTTAGTCCCTAACAATGCAACAAGAATTACAGAAGGGTGGTTGAATGGAATTCTTGAACCTTTTTCTTGGTTTAAAAATGTTATAACTTAAAATATATATCTGTTTGATTTGTAAAGTGCGGAATAAGAAGTTAGTAAAATCAAAACACAAGTAATTAAAAACACAAGTCTTTAAAAACTTTCTGGTGGATTTGAATGTATCCACCAGAGATATATATTATATCAAGAGAACTCTGTGTAGCAAGATTAGCTCACAGCTGCTTACAAAAATGAACAACTAAGTTTACAGAGAAATGCTAAGGATGCAGCTTACAATTGTTTCTCTGAGATGATGTTCTTAAGTCTTGTACTTGTTGTTCTATTTGCTGCTTCTTGGTTTATATATCACCAAGATTACAAAGTAATAAGACAAGATAATAAAACAAAACCTATCAAGTCTAATACTATGCTGCTTCATTACTCTATTCCAGCATCTTTGAATATCTTCATATTAGCATGGAAATGGCAATGCTTCTTTATTCTCTAAAACCCAGTTGAATAGGCTTCCACATTCCTTTTGCATACACTTGACGCATGTGACTGTGTTGTCACTGTCAACAGATGTTTGAATTGATTATCCGTCGGGTACATGATCATCCGTCGGGTTGCCTTGTTGATCATCAGTCGAGTGGCATTGTTGTTTATCCGCCGGGTAGCTATCTGGCACTTGACTTCATTTCATTTATGCAGAATTACAAGACATCATCTATGTACAATTAATCAACCTATTTGGCATATCTAATTAAAGTCAACATGAATTGAGTGCTACTACAGAATCTAAACAAGGTGTATGCAGAAATGTGCTACAGACTCATTATTACACAAGCTACTCACTCGATGGATAATTAATCATCATCCGTCGGGACTATATTGAGTCATCCGTCGGGACTATATTCCTTATCTGTCAAGTGCTACATTTTTCACTAAGTAAAATCTACTAAGGTGTTTTGTTAATGAAATCATCAAGTTCGCAACATATCCACAACAAATCTAAATACTTGAACCAGGACATCAACATCAACCTCATACCTGTGTCCCTTATATTCAAAAGAGAAAGTAGTATTTGTTTCATTAACTAGAGCTGTATTCCATACCTACATTACAGCCCTGTATGATACCTTAGTAGGATTTGTGAGAGCATACCCAATTGGATATTGGAGTAAGAAATCTTGTATATCATGAAAAGATTGGGGAAACTGCTGATGTGTAAGCGGAACCAAGTAGTTATTGGTTCCAAAAGTGTTGCCATGAATGATAGTGGTTTGGCTGAAGAAAGGTGAAATCTCAGAAGATGACATGATGTTTGTAGGCGTTGAAGAAAAATATTCGTGAGATGTGAATAGTGAGGCTATGTGTATGATGATTTGTGTCCCATAAGTTCTTGTGCAAATATAAGTTTGCAAAGTTGAGTTGTATATAACACACACGAAAAAGGAAGCTTAGTGAATTAGAATTCTGATAGAGGGTAATTAATGAATAATGGGATTGGAAAGTGGAGTAATGTGCAGAATTAGCAACAAAATATGCACAGCCCTTTCAATAAAATACTGTATGAATTTGTTCAACAAATAATCCACTATTAAATAATAAATAAATAAGAAATCCAATTTTCAGCACTAAACAATTCGGAAATTATTTTTCAATAATATTCTAAATGAAAACATGCTAACCTGTTGTCAATATTTGGAACCTCTAAACATACCAAGTTCATTGACAAGCTTTGTAAATGTTGCTTCAGGTAATGGCTTTGTGAAGATATCAGCCAGCTACTGATCAGTAGGAACAAAATGAAGCTCAATCATTCCTTCCATGACATGCTCTCTTATAAAGTGATATCTGATGCTGATATGTTTAGTAAGAGAGTGTTGCACTGGGTTTCCTGTCATAACAATAGCATTTTGATTATCATAATAAATAGGAATTTTAGAAAATGATAATCCATAGTCCATGAGCTGATTCCTCATCCATAAAAACTGAGCACGGCAGCTCCCAGCTGCAATATATTTTGCCTCAGCAGTTGAAGTAGAAATGGATTTCTGCTTCTTATTGAACCATGAGACTAATCTGCCTCCCAAAAACTGAAAGCTCCCAGATGTACTCTTTCTGTCTATCTTGCAGCCAGCAAAGTCAACATCCGAATATCCATATAATCCAAAATCAGATTCCCTTGCATACTAGAGACCAATTGATACAGTACCCTTGAGGTATCTGAAAATTCTCTTCACTGGAATAAGGTGTGGCTCCCTAGGATTTGCCTGAAATCTTGCACATAAACAGGTGTCAAACATAATATCTGGCCTACTAGCCATTAGGTACAAGAGAGAACCAATCATACCTCTGTAGTTTATGACATCAACTTCTGTACCTTCATGAGGATCAAACTTTGTAGCAGTTGCCATAGGAGTAGTTGCAGTTGCACTCTCTTGCATATTAAATCTTTTCAACAGATTCTTTCTATACTTGGACTGATAAATGTAGATGCCATTATCAGTCTGTTTAATTTGTAATCCCAAGAAATACCTCATCTCTCCTATCATGCTCATTTGATATCTTGATTGCATCAACTTTGAGAACTTATCACATGATTTTTGATTAGTTGATCCAAAAATGATATCATCCATATAAAATTGAACTAAAAGCAGATCTTTACCTTGATTTAGATAAAATAAAGTTTTATCTGTTGTACCTCTTTTGAATCCACTTTCAAGCAAAAACTGAGCAAGGGTCTCATACCATGCCCTAGGTGCTTGCTTTAGTCTATATATTCCTTTATCTAGTCTATAAACATAGTCAGGATGTTTAGAATCCACAAAACATGGTGGCTGTTCAAAATAGACTTCTTCTTCTAGTTCTCCATTGAGAAATGCACTCTTGACATCCATCTGAAAAACTTTGAACTTCTTGTGTGCAGCATATGCCGAGAAAATTATGATTGCTTCTAGCCTAGCAACAGGAGCAAAGGTTTCATCATAGTCAATGCCTTCCTATTGAGAATATTCTTTAGCCACCAATCTTGCCTTATTTCTGACAATGGTTCCATCAGAATCAGTCTTATTTCTGAAGACCCACTTTGTGCCTATAATTGACCTTTTTTTGGGTCTAGGCACCAGCTTCCAAACTTCATTTCTTTCAAACTCATTCAACTCTTCTTGCATAGCTATGACCCAATCTGCATCCTTGAGTGCATCTTCCACTTTTTATGGCTCTTCTTTTGAAAGTAGATTGTGATACAAACATTTATTTTGAGTTTCACTCCTTGTCTTTATACCTTCATCAGGATTTCCAATGATCAGATCAGGAGTATGATCTTTAGTCCATTTTCTGGCACTAGGAAAGGTCCTTCTGGAGTTAGATGCTCCCCCTGAATCATATGCCTCATCAAATGCATTTGAGGCTCCCCTTGAATCAATGTTGTTATCTCTTGATGAAGTATTGGGACTCGACTCATGTCCATCTGATATTGAATCAGCATTAGATTATGAATGACCAGATTGAAAAGAACCTTAAGTTGATTCTTCAGTGTTAGTACTATCATTTGAACCTTGTTGTTGTTCCCCCTCAACATGTGCAGGTTCATTAGTACAATGATCATCTTCAGAATCTGAAGGAGTATCAGGATTTAGATCATCAGTAATTGACAGTCCATTAGAGTTTAATGCAGATTCCAACAGTGCATTTTCATTTGCAAAGATTACACTTTCATGAGAGTCTTCTTCAAAACCAGGAATCTTCTTATCATCAAAAGATACATTGATGGAGATACAGTATTTGTTCTCAGATTGAACACCCTGTATGCTCTTGATGGTGAGTAACCAACAAGGATTCCTTCATCAGCTTCAATCAGGGTTCTATTTTTTCTCTCAACACCATTTTGTTGGGGTGTGTCAGGAGCTGAGAATTGTTGTTGTATGCCTTTGTACTTGCAGACTTCCTCATTTTGGAGTTCCTGAACTCAGTGTCATTATCACTTCTCAGTATTTTCACTTTGAAGGTGGATTCATTCTCAATTTGCCTTATATGATCCAGAAGAATTTTTGGAGTTTCATCCTTGCTGCGTAGAACATAAACCCATGTGTATCTAGTGAAATCATCAACAATTACAAGTGTGTACCTTTTCTTGTTGATAGACATTATGTTTACTGGTCCAAAGAGATCCAAGTGTAACATATGATATGGCTCAGTGATAGAGAATTCTGTTTTACTTTTGAGAGATACTCTTCTTTGCTTGGACTTTTGACAAGCATCACAAAGACCATCAGATGAGTATAACATATTTGGTAATCCTCTTACTAGCTCCTTCTTGGCAAGTTTATTGATTGAATTAAAGTTGAGATGCGAGAGCTTCTTGTGCCAATTCCAGCTCTCATCTACTGATGCCTTTGAGATAAGGCAAGTAGCTTCTTTCTCAAGACTTTCATGCAGTCTTGCTTCATACATGTTGCCATGTCTGTATCCTATTAAGACAATTGTAACACCCCCAAATCCGGAGTCGGGGATCCGGGTTGTCACGTGTTCCATTTCCCTTAATAACACCCAATCTTAATAATTAATCAACTATTCTGTACGGTAACCCCACCATAAACTCACACACCACAAGTTATAGTCTCAGAGATGAATATCCAAAAATAATCACAAGTCGTTTTATTCCACAATTATATGCCAATACACCTTAAAAGGGTTTCTGAATAAATTTACATTTCTTTGCCATTATTACAATTCATAAATATACATAAATCTGGTTCATCAATAGTTGAAAACCTAGCCTATTGGTAGCTTCTACCTCAGCTACGGCGGCATCAACGCTTCCAGAAAACTGCGGAACAATTTCTAACCGCTTGCGAATTGGAAGCTTGGTCCTGTTCATCTTGTCTAGATGATGTTGTGTGATGAAAGAAGAAAGCAAGGGTGAGCAACAAGCCCACCAAAATAATATGTATAATGATTTACAATATATGAGCATTCTCATAGTACTCATGAAAGTCTTGGTCAAGAAGAAATGAAGCAAGTTTGATATCTTACCGTGACCAAGTCGTAAAATATTCAGTATATATGTACATATATACTTTTCACAATCTTTGAAATCCTCTGACATGTATAATATACACAGAGTTCCCGTTTATAACTGTATACAATATCGTTGCAAGGTGATCTCATATATCTAACCTTGTCTCAACGTTTTTCCGAAAATCTTTGACATGCACAAGATAATCATTTACTAGATATAAGTTTAAAAGATGAAGTTACAAGATACTCCGATATACTTATATCCGAATACTACTTGAACTACCACCGTTCAAATTATAATCAGTTTCAAAAGTTCATCACCTAGATGAGACTACAAGATCAGACTTGAATAGATTCAATCCTTGAAATATCATTATAAATAATGAAGTTACGAGATACTTCATTAAGTCCCGATATATATATACACCTATATATATATATACATTTCATACACTCCTTGAAAACCTCTGTTATGAAAATTGTAAACAGAGTTGCAATATCCAATGAATTTTGGAAAGGAGAAAACCTTGGCATAAACCTGATATCTTGCTGATCACCAATAAGTAACCTTTTCTACTAGTAGATGGACGAATTCCCACTGGTCATCACCCTGGTCGCAATAGGACCTTATGCTGGACTGTCACTCAGCCACTTACGCATTTGATGGACTCCCACTGAGCCACTTACACTTTCATGGACGCCCACTGAGCCCATGTTGCTTATGCCGACTCAATAGATGGACTTACTTCCCGAACGTTGGGTAAGTAATCAATTCATTTATCAAAACAGCAATCACGTTGCGAATGTAAAATACACCACTGAGCCGGATCCCTCAAGTTTTGAGCGAGTATTTAAATCCCCTTCGAAAGGAAGATCTTAACTATAAAAATGAGTTTTGGGATCTGCTCTAACTTTTAAAATCATTTTGAAGACTCGAAAACATTTTTAAGAATGTTTGGAGCAATGCTGATTTAATAAAGTAAATCAGTCCCGATATATTAGAAAATATCTGAATATTATCATTTAAATAATATTCCCTTAAAGAATAATCTTTATACAAATAATTGAAGTAGAAGTTGTAAAACTTATACTTGAAATGAGTATTAAATAACCAAAGATATACTTATACGAAAGTACTATCTTTATTTGAATAATCCAAAAAAATAAGTTTGATTATCGACACCTTATTCTTTAGTAAAATAAAGAATACATTTCAGAAAATCATCGGAGTCATAGGTCCTCATATGAATATTCAAATAATATTCAATTAAATAATATAAGCGGAGTCATCTGTTCTCGAATGAATATTCAAGTAATATTCATTAAATAATATAAAGTTATCGAATAAACCTTCTTCGATTAATAGTTTTAAAAACTATTCATATATATATATATATAATACTCGGGAGCCTCGCCTCCCGGTTTTAGAAAAAGTTCACCTTTTGATCCCCTATACTAAGGGTATACTCAAATACCGCTTATCTCTAGCATAGGTATTATGCAACTAATAAGCATTTGAACCAACAGATATATAAATCAAGAATACGAAACAGGCATGCATATATACCATATCACATGCTACAATATATCGCAAGAATTTGCTAATAACAAATATGCATTTATCACAAGATCATGCATATACACATATACATCACAACAACAGTTATACGGGTAGAAAACTTGCCGAGCGACCGGGGGTTACAAATGGCTTGGGACGAGTCTGGTAACCTATAAACAACATATAAGTTGGAATTAAACCAAAGTCACTTATAAATCTATACTTTAACCAATTTAGACTCTAACGCTCGCTTTGCGCTTAATGATTCACTTAAGTCGCTCGAGTACCCTCGGCTCCACCATTTTTAATAAATTAACCATTATGAGTTTTAAGGTGATTCTTTTGCGAGTGTCTTACCAACTTCCTATTACACTTTACTTAAATGTTTCATACTCCAATTAGTCCTTTAAGGTCTTTAACCTATGTTTCAAAGTAAGGCGAGGGGTAATGGTTCGTTCGCGAAACGTCGTTACTTAAAACGGCCGTTTCTCCTAAACCGTACATCGGAATCAAACGAACCACATATCAAAACGAAGCTCGTAACATGAAATATCTAATCATGGCAATGGTAAAAACCTAGCAGGGAGTTCTCGGGTCCTAATGTTAATAACAAAACAGCCTAAAGTAAATCGGACATTATGACGGCTATATTTACGCGATTTCCCAAATTTAAAACACTCCAATTCAACCCACAATCAATCCACAATCACAAACCAATCAAAACTCCATCCATACTATATCATAACAGCCCCAACAACTCAACATTAACAATTTTTACTTATCTTAAACTTGAATTTAAAACTATACTTAAGTCCTTTAACTAATCAACAAAATTTCAACATCCAATTCACTACAACTCCCTCCCAAACTCTAAACATACAAGCATCAAGCTTCTCTTTTACCATAACAATCAAAACCATCCTAATATACAAAGTAAAGTTAGGGTTTGGAGATGTTATACCTTCCTTGAAGTGATTTGAGTAGCTAGGAAGCCTTAAGAAGCCTTGAGATATCTTAGGGATGCTTGGATCTTAAAGGAAAACCAAAGAAAATCATGTTAAAAATCTTGAAATCACTATTCATTATCTTCTTCATTGATTTCTTGGAAGAGATTGAGAATGAATTGGAGGCTTAAACTTATAGGATAGCCATATCTATGCATAAGGAGTATTAGATAATTACCTTACTAATTAAGGAAGCTTGGAACTTGATTTTTGAATTTTCCTCCTTGAAATGAAGAGAAAAGTCGAGAGCTTCTTGATGAAGAAGTGAAATGATTTTTGTGTTTGTGAGTTGTTTTGCCTAGCTTGGTTGCTTTTGATTTGTTTTTGGTTAATTACCTTTTTAACCTTGAACTTTGTGTGGTTTTAAATCAACCACACCTCCTTCCCCTTATGTCATGCTTATGTCACCTTGTTATGTCATCATCCCTTACTTGCCCTCTTCTCATTGGTTTGATGACATCATCCCCTCTAATCTCTTTGATTAGCTTTTAATTATTTGGCTAATGACCGCTGATCTGTTATACGGTTCGCTTAACTTTCATTTTCGTTTATCGTTTGAGGGATCATACCCGGGATCTTATTACTTAGGTTTCCATAACCTTTCTCAATACATTATTTTCCTTTTTATGATCCTCTCTTATAATCCTTGAATTTAAATCCTTTTTATTCTGTTACCTTATACTCAATTCTTTCTGTATCTGGTAGATTTATGGGAAAAATCAAAGTGTTCGGATTTGGATTCTGACGATCTTTACATACACTTATATACCACATAAAGTACTAATAATATCCCAGAAGATCAATAAAAGAACCCCTACATAGTGTGGCATGAAAAGTTTTCTTATTCAACAAAACACTATTCATAAGGGTTTCAAAAATTCCAAAAATTGGGGTTATTACAACAATCTTCTTTGACTTATTGTGAACAACTTCACAGTGAGAGTCATAGAACAAAACATGATAACCTCTGTCGGTGATTTGACTGATGCTTAGAAGATTATGCTTCAGTCCTTCCACCAGAGCTACATTCTCTATTACTACCTTTACAATTAATAAGTTGCCATATCCCAAAGTGTGTCCTATATTTCCATCCCCATAAGATACATTTGGGCTAGCCTTCCTCTCAAATTCTGACAGCAGAAATTTATTTCCAGTCATGTGTCCTGAACATCCACTATCCAAGACAAGAGTATTTTTCCTGTTACCCTGCAGTCAGAGGAGTGATTAATTAGAAGGATTTTTAAGGACCCACACTTGTTGGGGCCTCTTTTTGGACAACTTAAGTATTTGTGATTCGAGCTCACTTCTGACAAGTTTTTCCTTGTCAGGATTTGTCTTATCAGAGGTAAATTTAGTATAACTGGAAGAATTAAGCACATAAGTAGTTTTATTGAATTTAGGCAAAGGTTCATAATAGTTGTGATACAGCTTATGATAGGAACTACAAGTGTAAATTGAATTCCAATTACTACCACAATAAAAACAAGGATTTTATGGTTTATAAAATACTGATCTACCCCTAACATCAGACTCAGAAATAGCAGTTTTCATTTTCTTACTCCTCCTGCAATCAATAGCAAGATGATTAATATTACCACAGTTAAAACAAGTTTTTCTAGGAGCATTAGGAACAAACTTATAATTAGAATCCTTAGAAATACCTTGCTTGCCCTTCCTGTTTCTTTTAGGACTTTTTACTTGAGGTTTGTCAGTAACCTCAGATAATTTCTTTTTCAATTGTCTTTTAGACAAAAGTCCTATGTTCTTTTCTTTCTTAACAGTCTTAATGGTTTCCTTGTTTTCATTTCTTTGAGATTTATCACTTACTGACTTTTCTTGGGATGCTGAGGTTGAACCCTTCTCAAAGATAGATTTGGGTTCATCAGCTTCTGAAGAGATAAACTTAACAGGAGTCTTAAGGGTAGTTTTATTTTCAGTGTCAACATCCTTAACTCCATCTACATAACCAAGACATTCTTTCCAGTTTTTCTTAGAGATCATCTCATGAACCTTTTTTCCTGAAACAGTCCAGGCTTTAAGGGTTTTCCTCTCATTTTCTAATTCATTCTCTAACATACTATACTTAGCTTCTAGTATCGTTTCTGTATGTTTAGCTTTCTCACATTCTTTCTGAATTTCAATCTGATTTACTAAGTCAGATTTCAACTGATCATTCCTAGATTTTAAGATTTCATTTTCAGTTAACAGTCTATTGTTCTCTAGAATCTTATTTTTGAAATTTCCATGGAGAGACTTAAGAATAGATTTCAGTTCAGATATATCTTCAATATCAAAAGAGAAGAAAGTAGTTTATACCTTAGAATCAAAAGAAGCAGGATCATCAAAGCTAGCCATCATTGCATAGCATGTTTCTTCATTTTCAGAATAAGTGGAGTCCATCCAATCCTTGCTTGATGTATTCAAGGCTTTGTTCTTCCCTTTGTCATGCTTTATCTTTTTGCACTCAGTAGCAAATTGACCAGGTTCATCACAGTTGTAGCACTTGATTTTTGACCTGTCAACTTTTCCAGCTTTGGAGTCCTTTCCCTCTCTTCTTCCAGATGACTTCCTTTCTCCTCTAGTGAACTTCTTCCTGAAGCTTCTTTTCTTCTGAGACTTCCTGAATTGTATCCTCTTGAAGCCTTTAACTAGCAATGCAGCCATTTGCATGACATCAGAATCTGTCACGTTCTCATTAATTTCAGAATCAGTATCATAATCAGGATTTGATGATGAATCATCAGTCTTGATTCTGGAAGATTGTTCTTTTTCCTTGCAGCTTCAACAAGCCTGTCTTTTGAAGTTTTAGCATTCACCTTCAAAGCAACTGACTTTCCCTTGTTTTTTTCCTCTCTTTCCTTTGTTGAACTTCCAAATTATGAGTTCTCAGCATGCCATAGACTTCATCCAGGGTGACCATTTCCAAATCATACTGATGTCGTATGATTGAAGTCTGAGTCTCCCATTCTTCATTCAAGGCTCTCAAAAACTTAGTGTTTGAATCCTCCCGATCATACACCTTTCCCACCAAGGATAGATTGTTAAGCAGGGTGAAAAACCTGACATAGATGTCGGTGAGACTTTCATCAGACTTGCCCTCAAAATGTTCATATTCTTGAATTAGAATAGCCTTTCCGTTCTTCCTGATGGCCATGGTTCCTTGACATTGAGTTTCAAGGGCATCCCAGATCTCCTTGGCAATCTTCTAGGCTATAACCCTATTTGACATCACAGAATCAAGACTGTTATGCAAAATGTTTCTTACCTTTGCATCCTTCAGCACAACAACTTTCTCTTCCGGTGTCCACTCACTCTTTTCCTTCAACTGAAGGTGTTCAACAACAATAGGAGTTACAGGCCCCAGTTTTGTTGGCATGTAGGGTCCATCATTGATTACGTCGAGGTAGTCTGGATCCGTAGCTTCCAGTTGCATGTGCATCTTCACCTTCCATGTAGGATATTCAGCCTTTTTCAGAATGGGGATTTTAATATTTTCATACTTGTTCAGAGACATGTTTAGATCGCTTCTGATTATAAATTTATCAGTTTTCTCTGATACCAATTGTTGCCCAGTAGTAATATAATTGTTTAAGGGGGGTTGGATACAATTGTATAGATATTTCGAACAAGTATAAAAATATAACAGTTCTTTATATTTCTGATAAAAACTGTTACAAACTCTCTCAAGAAATACTGATATTCTTGAGAGCTGCTAAGTCGTACAATGCTCGGGTTAATCACTATGTGATGACCTAAAATGTGTTTATATAATACACAACTGCTACAAATCAATCTAAGATATGCATTATCAATTACTAAACTATAATCCATGTCAGAAATCCGCGTGATTTAGATCCAATGTGCCAAATTCAATCACTAAACTATAATCCAACGATTAGTATTATATTTCATAAAAAAAACCTAAAAAACAAAATTATTTTTAACTTTAAACCCCCCGTCTTCCAACCCCGCCCCTGCTCCTCCCCTGCTTCCCTGCTCTCTCTCTCTCTCTCTCTCTCTCTCTCTCTCTCTCTCTCTTCACTCGCAGCACTTAACAAAAAACCTCTTAACAACATATCTTAACAACAGACTCTAACATGTCAACTCCTCACTCGTTACTCCAAATCATCCACCACTCAACACCGCCACCGCCGCAGCCACTCGCTCCATCATTCTCTCCCACTCTCTCCCTCTCTCCCCCCTCTCTTACTTCGCTGCAACTATCGAAGCTCACTCGACCCAACCCGAACACACACACGGGCTCACACACCCACACTTCACAGTTTTGTAGATCTATGTGTTGTATTATGTATTGTATTGTTATGTTATAAATTGGTTAGATTGACTATGCGGTTTTATTAATTTATCAGCTGGTATCGAGTTATACATTTTTTTTAGTTTGACTGAAAAAGTTATCATTTTGATCGGAAAATGGATTGTACCGTTGATACGTCATTGTTGATGTTAGTTTTAAGTTTTTGAAATGATTTAGATTGATTTGTTGTGTGAAATTGAACCGAAAAACCCCATTTTTGGCTACATCAGAGTTATCGGAATGGTTGCCAGATTTTTTGAAGCTCACCGGATTCTAAGCATTTTCCGGCGAGATATTTTTTTAAAAAAATGGTGCTCTTTAATTCGACTACATTCGGTCGAATTTAGAATAATATTTTGAATCATATACGGTCAAATTTATATTTTTGGCGGACGTTTCAAAAATTTTCAAAATTTCAATTTTTTGGGCGGGATTTTCAAATTTTAGATGAAAAATAAATTTAACCGTTTTCGGTCGAATTTAAGAGGTCGAATTTAGTTGCTCGTATACTAAATACGACCGGTTTACTACTATTACTTTTATTCAAACAACAAAGTTACCATTAGTTATAAATTAATACTGTAAATTTTTAAAATAAATTTCAATATTATTTTCAACTTTCAAGTACCAAATGTCGATTTTAAATGGTGAAATGTTAGATACAATATCTACACATGTGGACCCTCTTCAACTATAAAGGACTAGTGTAATTAATAGAAACGATATTGAAAATAAAATTAGAAACTCCACCATTTCTATAATATTAGTTGCGTCCTCTTCTGCATATGAATATTGTAAAGTTGATACAGATTGTTGTCCGGCTCTTCATGTAATTAGCTCAAGAGAGTTGAACAGTGTGACTACTCTACATATGTGGATACGTTTATAAATTCAAAAATCAAGTTATCTACAAATGGCCAAAGTTAACTAACCAAGTAGCAAATACAACAATCTCGTGTTGATGAAGGATGACACAATGAAAGACCTAATAGTGCTAAACACGCGCTAATAATTCACGCAAGTATACGCGTTCGCAAGTAATATAGAATCTTTTCTAGTTCATTCCCACAGAGACTGGCGTTGGTTAACTATGTAATTTATGCACCTATGCACCGATGATATGGTTATTATCCAATGCTAAGACGATAACAATTTGGGTTGTTTATACTACGGATTAAACTAATGATTATAACTAAGAGAGTAAAGAGAGCTGTATATTATATGAGAGAAACATGGGATTCTAAATTCATTAATACTTCATTCAATAGCCTTATTGTTCTTAACCTTAACATGCAATGGTGATGACACTAATCAGATAACACGAAACTACTAAACGCCAACTTTCGTTGCATGAATAACATACTACCAGACATCCACAAAAGTGATAAAAGCTGAATAGATACCAATTATATTGAGACCCTATATGTCTATATAATTGAAAATATAACGGTTTAATGTGCAAGTTATCTATCGTGATTACATAGGGCAAGTAAGATGGTTAAAATTACCTACGAATCATGCATAATAATAACACATGAACCTATGCTAGCATGTCAAGTTCTAAACCTCTATATTCATTGTTGCTTCAATAGAGATTAACACGCTATCTTATATGTTAGCTACGCACATAAGACGAATAAGCACAACCAATATTAAGTTATCATACAATCACCACACACTAAGGTATCGAAACAATTTAACTAAAGAAATCCATAAATAAATCCGCTATATACCCACGATAACAACAAGTTCATAACCGAACTCATCGTCACCATGGGTTCCAATGAAAGCATGATAATAAACAGTATAGGAGTACCGAGGTTCAAAGACAAATCAAAAACAAGCATCCAAGTATCACCTAAATCAAAGAAAATAAAAGTCTTCTTTTTCCGTAGCCATCTCGTGCTCTCTAGGTCTTCTTATTGCTCTCCCGGGTCTCCTTCTTGTTAAAGACGTATTTTTATTGATATATAAAGGCTTCTGATCGTTCTGGGCTTCCAGACTCTCAAAATCATACTGGAATCAGGATTCTGTAAAAACGACCTGGCACGACCGCGCGCTATCCCAGCGCGGGTGCGCTCTATTTCTGTGGTCAAGAGCTATGCTGCTTTGGTTCAGAAGGCAATGATAGTGGAAGGTGAGCGGGAAGCTGCTCGAAGAGAAAATGAAGGAAGAAAGAGGAAGTTTGAAGGCTCTGAGCAAGACCAAGGAAGTTCAAAGTTCAGAGGAAAGTTTGGAAAGAATGGTGGAGGTCAGAACAAAAAGTTTCAGAAGTTTAGACCCGGGAATGGAGCTCAGAAGAACCGTTTCTAGAAAGCTAGACAACCGGGAAAGGATAGCAGGCCCCAGATGCAAGAATGCAGGAACTGTGGAAAGAGACACCCGGGGAGGTGTAATAAGCTGGATATAACATGTTTTAAGTGCAACCAGAAGGGGCATTATTCTTCGGAATGTTCAAATGAAATAAGGAAGCCTGATTTGGCTTGTTTCAAGTGTGGCAAGGTAGGCCACATGGCTAGAAATTGCAAGGAGCCTGTGCAGAAGGCTAATGTTCTCAGAATTGCTGGACCTCCGTCTCTCCCAGCACCATCAGCTCAACCCAGAGCTAGGACCTTTAACATGTCAATGAAAGATGCGGTGCAAGATGTGGACGTGGTAGCAGGTATGCTTTTATAAACTCAGTAGAAGTAAAAGTTTTCATGGATTCTGGAGCAACCAGATCTTTTATTTCTGAAAGCATTCTTGATAAATTAAATTGTTTTGCGTACCCTCTAGAGCCTAAGTTGATTATAGAGGTAGCAAATCAAGAGAAAGTTGTTGTTAATAAGATTTGTCCTGATTGTGATGTGTCTATAGAAGGTCGACACTTTTCTGCTGACTTAATTCCTTTTAAGTTAGGAGAATTTGAGGTTATTCTAGGAATGGATTGGTTGTCAAATCATGAGGCGCAAATAGAATGTAAAAGTAAGAAAGTGAAGTTAAAAACCAAGTATGGTGAGGAAGTGATATTTAAAGGAAGGAGGCAAGAAAAGAAATTTCTAACGGTTATTGAGGCGAGAAGATTAATGCGTCAAGGATGCGAAGTTTATTTGGCTCATGTCGTGGACGTGGAGAAAGAATCTGTAAGGATCGATGATATTCCGGTAGTAAGAGATTTTTCGGACGTGTATCCAGATGAATTGCCTGGACTACCTCTAGACAGAGAGATCGAGTTTACGATTGAATTGGCTCCTGGTACGGAACCAGTGTCGAAAGCTCCCTATCATATGGCGCCGGTTGAAATGAAGGAATTGGCAGCTCAGTTGCAAGAGTTGTTGGAAAAAGGAGTAATCCGACCGAGTGTATCCCCGTGGGGCGCACCAGTGTTGTTTGTAAAGAAGAAGGATGGAAGTATGCGATTGTGTATCGATTACCGTGAACTGAATAAGTTGACAATCAAGAATAAGTACCCTCTACCGCGGATCGATGACTTGTTTGACCAATTGAAAGGAGCTTCGTGTTTCTCAAAGATTGATTTAAGAGCTGGGTATCATCAACTAAAGATCAAAGCGGAAGATATACCCAAGACAGCGTTCCGAACAAGATACGGACATTATGAGTTTTTGGTGATGGCATTTGGCTTGACGAATGCGCCAGCTACATTTATGGATCTTATGAACAGAGTGTTCAAGCAGTATTTGGACAAGTTCGTGATTGTGTTTATTGACGATATACTTATTTATTCCAGGACGAAGGAAGATCATAAGGAGCATTTGAGGATTTCCTTGGAAATTCTACGAAAAGAGAAGCTGTATGCAAAGTTTTCAAAGTGTGAATTTTGGCTAAAGGAAGTGCAATTTCTTGGTCATGTAGTTAATAAAGAAGGAATTAAAGTGGATCCAACCAAGATAGAAGCTGTAATGAATTGGGAAAGACCCAAGACTCCGACGGAAGTCAGAAGTTTTCTGGGATTAGCCGGATACTATAGAAGATTTGTGCAAGATTTCTCAAAGATCGCAGTTCCATTGACAAAATTGACGAGGAAGAATGAGAAGTTTGTTTGGACAGAAAAGTGTGAGGAAAGTTTCCAAGAGTTAAAGAAGAGATTGGTAACCGCCCCTGTGTTGGTATTACCAGATGATAAAGGTGAATTTGTGATATTCAGTGATGCTTCCTATAAAGGACTTGGATGCGTGTTAATGCAACACGGGAAGGTAATAGCATACGCGTCAAGGCAACTCAAACCGCATGAGCAAAAGTATCCAACGCACGATTTGGAATTGGCAGCAATTGTGTTTGCCCTTAAGATTTGGAGGCATTATTTGTACGGGGAAAAGTGTGAGATTTATACGGACCATAAGAGCTTAAAGTATATCTTTACTCAGAAAGAACTGAATATGCGACAAAGAAGGTGGTTGGAATTGATCAAAGATTATGATTGTGCGATAAACTATCATCCTGGAAAGGCAAATATGGTAGCTGATGCTTTAAGTCGAAAGGAAAAGTTGAATATGTTAACGTCATCAGAAGAATTAATCAAGGACTTTGAAAAGATGGAAATAGTGGTGCAGACTCCAGAATGTGGAGGTGAAGCCATTTATGCAATACGGTTTCAACCTGAAATTTTGGAAAAGATTAGATACTGTCAAGAGCAAGTGATGAATCACGAAAGGAATAAGTTGACGGGAGAAGAAATTAAAGCTCAAAAGGATGGAAAAGGGATATACCGTGTTAACTCACGTATTTGGATACCTGATGTTGTGGAACTAAAACACGAGATTTTGCAAGAAGCGCATAACTCAAGATTTTCAATTCACCCTGAAAGTACGAAGATGTACCAGGATTTGAAAGAAAATTTTTGGTGGCCAAACATGAAAAAGGAAATTGCGGAATGGATAAGCAAATGTTACACGTGCCAAAGAGTTAAAGCGGAACATCAAAGGCCAAGTGGATTGCTTCAGCCACTGGACATACCTGAATGGAAATGGGAACATATCGCAATGGATTTCGTGGTAGGATTACCTAAAACCAAGTCTAATCATGATGCGATTTGGGTGGTAATTGATCGATTGACAAAGTCAGCACATTTCTTGCCGATAAACGAAAATTTTTCATTAGAGAAGCTGGTCAAATTGTATATGGATGAAATCGTGATGCGTCATGGATCCACCGGTAAGGAGTGAAGCGAGAGGTTCGGGAGGTTGCTTTTCTTTCTCAAGAATTATCTAACCATTTTTACAACAAAGAGAGAAAGTTGGAGGCTTTCTGGTCGAACTTTTATTGTTTCTTTCATGATTCTACATGATCGTCTGACACTTTGAATTACTTCTATCAGAATCACCGACATCGAGGTACTAACTCCACTTGGTAACAGTATTGTCAAGTTCATGTACATCAACATCGTCACAATCACCTACAAAATTTTTAAAAAAATGTTGACTGTGGAACTTGGAGGCAATTAAGTAGTGATTGGAATTTAGGTTCATACCACTAGATATACAATCGTTGTCACTGCTGTCACAATCTTCCATATTGTTAAAGTCTCTTAATAAGTTTTTAGAACCTGAACTTTCTTCGTGCTCATAATTACTTTTTACGGAAGATGTATCAAATAACGAAGAACCTGGACTAATTTTGCCACATTTTTTTGGATATATGTTTGCCAGCGATATCACTGCTGGAACCTAAAGTTACTTGTGGTCGTCTAACTATAATGGATGCGGGCAGTGTAAAAGTGACAGTACTTTTGGCACTTTGATACGATTTTGTAGATGCCATATTTCATTGTTGTCCTGCTACAACAACAACATTGTTAGTAAGTTCAACTCCTACTATCTTTATTTGCATAAATAGTATTAGTCTGTAATTTACACTTTTAAGTATGAAACGCACCTTGAAATCCCATGGGCCGTAATTTATGAACGCATGGAGTATTAGGAGTTGCGCATGTTTCTCCATATATGTGGACACCTACATAATTGACACAAAATTTATCAAATTATGTGATGCATTTAACTTAGTTTCGTTTTGGTTTTGGCAATACAACAATAAGACTACCCTAGACGGATCGTGTAAAAATATAATAATTTGCATATATTGACCTGATGTTTGAGAACAATCTGAACGTGAAGTGTTTCCAGTAGGCGTGTATGGTAAATTATCGATTAATTCTCTGGCACGATGAGTCTTTCCGCACAGCCTATTTTTTCTTTTACTTGGAAAAAACATAAAACTTGTAGCCAATATCATTTAATTTAAAAAATAATTTTTTCCAACAATTAGTTTAGTAAGTTGTGCCTGATGTTTGAGCAGCATCTGAAGGTGACGGGTTTCCTACAGGCCTGTGCACAATACTTTAGCTAATAGTTGGATCATCCGTTAGTGTACTCAGGAATAATTTGTGCTCCTTATAATTGCAGCTCTTTCGACATACACTCATCTGGGTTTTTCTTCTGCAATTTCCAGTATTAGACATTTATATTAGCAAACAGTATTCTTTAGCATAAGAATAAATAACTGACCAGAGTAACTATTGCTTACCAGGTTATTTAAGGTTTGGTATTGCATTTGGTTCAGTATTGAGGTAACATCCGTCGCTAGCCGGTTTTTCAAAACTTGGTTGGAAATTAATGTCAACCTGAACTTCATGGATACTTGAAATTAACATATGTCCGATGGATAATCTCTCCTTATCACTGGATTGGTAATTACTGACAACTGGAACTGCATAATCAACATGAATTGTTAAGATTAAGTATTCTCAAGCTATAATATAAAATTTGGGAATTTACCAGCCTTTGTCGAGTCAAGATTGCGCCGAGACTGTTTGCCTAAATCTTCCAAACACAATGACAAATCTCCAGATATTTGTTGATCACATATTTGACCATTAATATCTTGAAGCTTTATGTTTTTAAGATACCTATTTTCAATTCCACTGAATGTTGAACATGGTAAAGTATAAACACAACATTAGTATTAAATTAAGAAGCAAACAAAAACATGTCAAAGTGGACTAACCTGGATACTCTAAATTCTGACTACATTCGAGATTTGTACATATGGGTTCCAGAGGAGACTGGCCAAAAGAATTACCTGCATCCATGAAAGGGGAATACAAAGTAAACTTAAAATATCAGGCCTAATAGCACACATGATTGTTATGCAATTCAAGTTACCGTTAATTATTTTTAGAGGATTACGACTAAGATATTTTGCGTTATTCGTCCTCAAAGACTGCTTCAACGTTGAAGGTTTGGTACCTGTAACAATCACTAACAAACGATATTAACTATACTCAAATCATTAGAATGTTCGGAAGCAGAGTTTTATCTGAACCGCAGTTGACGACAGACTTTGTCTATGTTCAAAACTTGATCGGATGAGAGATGATTCAGTTGACAAAATTAGTGGATTCTGATTCTCCTTGCTACTATCTGACAATGCATTTCCACGCATATTTATTAGATCCATTATGGGTTTTACTAAAACAAAGAATAAAGAGAAACTTATTAACGTCTACAGCATAACTTTTAGATTCAAACTACATCAGTCAAAGGACAAACATTACATGAATCATTGTAGGAGGATTTCATCTGGTAATTATCTGCACTCTGGGAATTAGTCATGTCTATAAGAATGGAATCTACATTCCTACCACAGACGCGATGTTTTTTTCTGATTGGACAAAACCATAAGATCAGTAACAAATACAAAACAAAAAGTGTAACAATACGACATGGTCATCAGATTCATACCTTGATTACCAGAGGTATGTGATGTATTCAAAAAAATTTCAATATTACGACCACGAACACGTTTCGATCCTACCATACAACATAATTGTACAAAATGTAATGTCCGGTTAATCGCATGAAAAAGACACATATAAAAAGCAAACTGATTATGAGTCAAGATTGGTTAGAAGCAATACCTTGAGATGCCATGAATCTGTTATCGTTTCCGTGCCAAGATTTGTATTTCAGATGCAATGGTCATCCATTATAGCCTCTAATTCGCAAGAGAGAGCGAGAGAGAGAGAGGGTGTACTAGACTACCCATATATGCAGGGAGAGGCTGGATCGCTCGACAGCCTCTGATACTTTCCGGGATTGGGCATCCATAAATTAGCCCTGTGAGAGGGTCCCCTGTAGATGGATTGGAATGTTTTAAACATGAAGTGCCTAACTCAGCTCCATGCTGCCCTACGACCGCTAGTTCTAGTAGCCAGTGTCCACACTCTATAGATGATAGAACCCTGGATAGAATTCACTATAGAGATAGGCCAGTCTTATCTCTATAAGGGGTATAAGGTGATATATAGTATTTTTTAGAGAGGGAGAGAGAGAGAGAGGGCGAGAGAGAGGGCGAGAGAGAGAGAAGGAGAAAGAGAGAGAGAGTTTTTGGAGAGAAGACTGAAAGAGTGATGTAACAGAATGGAGGAAATCATGCATGATTTGATTTTTTTTGAAATTATTTTCCATAGATAGATTAATTTTGAAATTTAAAAATAGGTAAATATTATTTAAGATGGGTCAATTGAAGCTAATTGGATAGTCCATGGATATGGGAAATAATATATGATTTGGGTCATTGGTAAATTTATTTACCCATGGGTTAAATAAGGAGTAGTCATTAAGATATATAGATAGGCTTGGATTTTTGTATAACACAACCATGGCATGCATTAAATGATTTCCACTATTTATGAATAGTAAATACTTTTTAGAAAATTTTATTTTTTAAATCCCTCTGCATCTGTGTTAAAAGTTTATATATATGCATATCTTATATGCTACATTCGCACACACACTAGGCATTTGCATAACTCCACTTCACTTGTAACATGAACCCAAATGTCAATCCCTATTACCCCAAGCCCAGACCACTGATTGAAAACCCATATCTTCTTGAAGATATGGAGAAAAATCAGTTTCGCCATCACAAAACCTCTGCTTTCAAAACTGTTCAATCCTTACTTCCCAAACACTATCACAAATAACACTTTCTACCTAAACAACTCAGAAAGGGATACAAAAATCACACCATTCCTTTCTACCAAAGCAGAAAATTTCAAAATCCTCATTCTTCTAACCCTAGACCAACAAAACCTTTCCAAGCAAATGTTTACACCAGAAAAGCCAATCTCAGACAAGAATCAAACCCAAGCCCAAACATGAACAAACCAAAACCTCCACCACCAAAACTATCAAATCCATCAAACTCCAAAAAGTTTCTTGGACTCATAAAAAATGTCCAACCTGGAACTTGTGTGGATGTTAAAGGTGAAGTGGATTAGAAGGGTTAAGTGGGATGGTTTAATGTACAATCTAGGAAAACAGTATTTCAATAATCTCATTGGGGGAATTTTATTACAACGTGAACATAATAAAAGGAGTAGAGGGCATCTTGCATTTCACTACTACACTAAATAGGAAGGTTATCTGTGTAGATAACAAAAGCATCAATAGAGCACTGCATTTACCTCTTCAGCTGTATGAGTTGTCATGTGAGGACATCTTTTCTCTGTTTGTGTTTAATAAGTCTAAATTTGAACTTATGGTAGGTATGTTTTGTAAGTCTGATGTGCCTAAAGGTCTCTGTGATGTCAAATGTGGTATCCATTTTAAATACTTTACTAGCACTTTTCAACACTTTGCTCTAATAATTAGGTCTAATGTTATGTCTAAGCCTAATCAGAGCAAGTATTTTGACTTCTTTGATATGAAAATCATAAATATGCTTCACAATAACAAAATCAATTTCAGTATCTCCTATGTTATTCTCTTGAACATCATAAATTCTCATCTTGTTGATTATATGCCATATGGTATGTTAATTTCTTCTCTCTTTGCAATCTGCAACATTCCAATGCCTGAAACCTTTGCAAATCTGGCTGATTCTCAAATCACCAATGACCATTTTAGGCCACAAGTGCCCCCGATGCACTGTGAACCTCAAGAGGTCACTCCTGTTGTCATTCCTCGGTTTATCAGAGAGGGAGATGTATTTCTCTCTAAATTTGAGTCTATCAAGGCCATGTTTAATGAACTAAAAATGGAACTTAAGAGAGTAAAAACTGAAAATGACGAGGTTAAGGAAAAGGTAGAAGAACTAGAGGGTGTCGCTGCATCTTGCAAACATAGGATTGCATATTTAAAAAACCTAGCTGCATCTACACTAGGAACCATTTTCATGACTGGCCAAGAAATTGTCAATTCATATCAAGTCCCTTTGAGTGAGAACACTACAATCATTCATGAGTTAGAAGAAGTAGGTGCTAGAGGTCAATTGATTGAAAATCTGACTGATTTAATCCATGTCTGTGATGCTGATGGAAATGTGATTGGTTAAATTTGCCTGATTCTGCTGTCTGTTGAGGTCTGCTGTGTGATGGCTTCTGTGTTGGTGCTTGCTATTTTGCACTTATTTTTTTATTTAAATCTATGATCTGTCTGTAACTTAAAATACTTTTTGTTGTTTGTTGGTGTGTAATATTTGAATTCTGTTGAATTTTAGAAGTGTATGCACTTCTCTGGTTTGTAATGACTTAAAATAGGTTCGGGATTTTGTTCTAGATAATCAATGAACCACACTGATTATTGAGAACAATTTTGGTAATATATCATGGCTAGTTTTGTTGTAACTAGGTAAATCTGTCCTTATATATATTATGCAGGAACAATATTTACACTATCCTGATTAGTTGTTCTGTTGTGATAAAACTGCTAGTACAATAGTATTTGATATCTTGATAAGATTATGTCATGTTTTACAAGTTTAACTTTTGATGCACTATGTCATGCAAAGTATCATGCAGTATTCAAAAAACCTTGATCTGAAAAAGTAATTCTAATTTATACTTAAAAGTGATATTTGCAAAAATCAGAAATCAAAATATATGCTTTCACTAACCACTATGCAGAATCTTCAATGTTTATGAACTTAAAATGATATAAAATCTACTGTATTTATTCTATCTTGACATTTTGTCTATGCATATGAGAGCTTTTTTTAAATCATGATTAACAACAATATCTGTCTTTATAACCTCTATGTGTTATTAAGTCTGCAGGATTACCAGAGGATGGTTCTTGTTTGTTAACTAACTAACTTGCAGGAAAAACACACTTATGCCAAAGCTCAAGTCTGTTCAAAAAATCTTCTCCATGCAATCTGTCAAAATCAGCAAGACTTTCTCAGTTAAAGGTAAAATAGGTAAATATTCTCAATTTCTGAAAAATCTACTTCACACACGCACACCAGACTGTTATATTGAGTTCCAGTATCAAACCAATCCTACAAAACTTTTTGTGTTAGTTGAATGTATTAGAAGATATCGAGTGTCAATGTTGCTGATTTAGATAAGTGTATTAAGTATAGTCTCTGTTTAGTAAATCAGTCATACTAGATTGTATTAGTTATTCGAGTTTGTAAAACTGATCTTGGCTTTTGTTATAGATTAGTATCTATTTGAAACATAACTCTAGATTGTAGTAGAATGGTGCAATGTATTAGACTGTGTTAGATTCACAAAGCTGTAAGTATCCAGTTGTACCAGATATTTGAACTCATGATGTAAATTGAACTCACTTCAATGCTTGATATATATAAAAATTAATCTGTGTAATACATATTTAAATATGAACCACTTTTCTAAAATCTTAATTCGAGAAATTTGATGCATATTCCTACATTAATATGTTAGTATTTGTAGACAAAAAGACAATCGAGTAATCCTATTTGTGCTATAAATTTGGAATGATAAAATGGATTTGCTAACTGCATGATATATATATCTCCAAAAAATTGAATTACTATTTAAGTTAGTTAACAAAGTACATGGCTATAAAAGTTAAAATTTTATCAAACACCCTACTTAAGACCAATGCATGCAAAAAGGTTAAACATACCATGTATACAATTTTGACAAATCTATGAACTAAACGCTATTGCTTAAAAGATTAGATGTAATCGTTGTTCAAACAATGTATTATCTTTCTGGCATATACCAAAAAAAGGGGAAGAGAATTAGACCCCTCATTTTCAAATTTTAAAATATTGTTATCTTTTTTATATATGAGGATATATCTTGTGCTTCAATATACTATTGTATGATACATCTAACAAGATATTTTGCAGGACTTCAAAAAGGAGATTAAATCTCTAAGTAATTAAATGTCTTATGTGTAAAATATTTTTCAAAAATTCATGCATACACCAAGGGGAAGCACACACTGTTAATTTTATATTTGTTTGGCAAATACCAGAAAAGGGAAGATTGAAAAGATATCTTCGATATATTATTTATTTTGGTATTTATACGATTAAAATAAAATTAAGAATACGTATATCCTCTCCATTAGGACATGAATTTGATTGATCCAAATCAAAGTCAAAATATCAAATTAGCAAAATCATTTCTTTCAAACATATAAAAGAGATATTCCATTCTTGCAAAATATCAGAATTATATCTTTATGGAATATATCTCGAAGGTAATATGATCAAAGAAGAAACATCGAGATATGATATTTCTTATATATGTGTTGCAAAAGGAATATGACAACATGCTCGAATAAGGAATATATCAGAAATATTCTTTAGAGGTCTCGTGCTATATCAAAAATAATTTACTTTTCGCTCCAAAATAAATCTCTACATATATCAAAAGAGTTTTTATTCAAATATTATAATTTTCATGGTTGGAATATTAATATCCAGGTGTATAACTCAATTCATGTACACCTACTGTAATTTTCTCCTCTTTCGTAAAATCAGCATTTCTCGGAGAAAATTATTCAAAAATACTCATAAATATTTTTTAACATCCAAATATATTTTATATATTAGGAAATATATTTTAAGTATTTATTCAAGTCAAAACTTTGGTCAAAAGATCCATTTCCTTCATTTTCAAGACCAATGATAATTTTACTCGGGAAAAAAGGCTGGCAGAATCATTTTAAATCTAGATAAAATACTTCCACTTACTAGAATTACTTGAAATTTTGTATGGATCATTTAAATTTTATTTTCTAAGTATGGTAAAAATTTCATAACATTCAGATAATTTTTGTTTGAGCACAAAAATCGAGGCAGTTGGTCCCACAATTGACCATGTTTGACCTAGCTAGCATTGACCAAAGTTGACCAAAACTTGCAGGACATTATTGTATATTATTTAAGTAATTATTATATTTTTTAAGGTATCTGTTTAGGATTTTTTAAGGTGGTCATAATTAATGGTGTTTAATCCTTAATTAAAGTGATTAAACAATGATTAAAAGAAAAGGAAAATATATATTTATTCAAATATTTTAGCGGAGTTTTTGAACCCATAAAATTATTTGTCTCATATGGCAAGTTTCAAAGAAATACACTTTGTTTTCCATGTTATCAATCCAAGTGACATACATCATCCACCTTCAATTTTTCTCAAATCTCCACCATTCAATCCACCCAACTTCTCATATAAATAAACCTACACCCCAACTTATTTTCTTCAAGCTAAAGTGTAATATCGTAGAAATTACGCTCGTATTATATCGTAATAAAGATAAATTTTGTGTTTATTATGTCATTTATGTGTAATTAGTTATAAAACCCTAATTGTTACGTGCTTTGTGTATTTTGTATTGTCCGGGTATTTTCAGGGTATTTTTTGGATATTTTATTTCGTATTTAAGCCTTCATATCAAAAGTTATACGACCCGAACTATGATTTAATATCTGATATTTCAAATAAAATAATTGGCCTTATTTTTCTTAGAACAGTTTGTACCATCGCGTTATTCTGAACATCTAGATATTATATAATATTTCTTTTTTCGCGAAAAATTCCTTTTCCAGGCCCCATTGCCTGTTTAAACCCCACAAAAAATCATATTTTATTTTTATAAAATTATAGGTCTTTCATTTATACCATTTTTTTCATTTTTGAATTATTCATAATTTTTGGGAATTTTTGGCATATATTATATATATTAATTATTTAAAAATTAAAATTTAATACTCAAAAATTATAAAATTAGGAGCCAATTAATTTTAAAAGATGTATAATTAGGGCCTTAATTTTAATTAGGAGTTTTATATTACCTACTATAAATAGCCTAATTTTTATTAATTATTATTAATTAATTATTCAAAATCAGAAAATTATCAAAAATTCTCTATAGTCAGGTCGGGTTTGTGAGAACCGGGTCGAAGAATTACATTACGCCATATATGGACTGATGCAATGGGTTTTGAAAAGCATTACAAGCATTTCGTTACAATAGCTAATAAATTCTTATGCAATTGTAACAGTACTGATTTGGTGTTACAATAGATAAAAAGCCAGTGTTGCATGACAGTTACGGTGTTGCACAACATGTAACACCGGCACATCCTGTTACGATTGCTACTTTTTAATTTTTAAAATTATTAAAGTGAATACATTAATATAAATAAATTATTGTAATAATATTATAGATTATTTATGATTTTAGAATATCATATAAAATATTACCAATTTTTTATGATTTATTAGATTTTATTTCAGAAACAAATAAAATTGTATATAAATAAAATAATATATATATATAAATAATTACAAATTTATTAGTTAAAATTTAAATTTGAGGTACAGATATCGAGGTGAAATGTGTGGGCGGTAATATTCCCCCCAAATTAAAACTTTACCATCCCCAATTTGTCTCTGTTCATATCTCTCTCACTCATTGTCTCTCTTCATCTCTCTCCCCCGCTGTCTGCATGGATTGAGCTCTTCATCTCTCTCTGTACTAGTGTCACTGCTCTCTCCTTTCATCTCTCTCTCTCTTTAAACACTCTCACTAGTCTCTCTCTCTTCATCTCTCTCTCTCTCTTAAAACCCTCTCACAAAAATGCAACCTCAGAGTGTTACGAATTGAAGATAAACTGAGTTCCGAATTAGAGGTATTTGAATACATAAACACACATTTTGGATGATTAGGGTTACTAAGATTCGATTTTATTTTTCAATTTGTAGGCAATTAGGATTTCATAAATTGGGGATTTTGCAATTAAGGTAAATTTTTGCTATAAATGGGGCTTTTACATTCATTAGGGCTTTTTATTAATTTGAAAATTTAGGATCGAGCAGAAAGAAGAGAGCCGCGGTAATAATGGACACGTGGTGACTATCCATGAGTACATTTATTTGTATTTATTCTTACATATTTACCTAGTATTGTGACTACATGTCTTTGTTTCATCATTGAAGTAGATATACGCACTGGCTTCCCTGAATTTGTTAATACTCAAAGCTCACTGATATATTTGTCATCAAAAAAGGATGATACTCCTTACCTGAACATTTGTTTATCCTTCTCATTGTATATTTTAGAATGACGAGGGATATATCTTACCTGTTCTTATTCAATTTGATGGCAACCCAAAAGTAGATGAAGAGGTGAGTTCAAATTATGCACATGTACTAGACATTACAGTCCTTACTCTTCACATATTAGAAATTGGTTATTTCATATTCATAAACATGAAGCAGTATGTTGTTTTATTTTCTTTGGATAACTTTGTCAAGTCTCTTCATCTTTCACTTAAAAACTTGTGCATATTTCAAAAGCTCACATGCTTGTATAGTTGTATTAAACATGAAGTTGCACTTGCATTTTAATTAATTTTTTTATTTTAAATATGTTTTCAGTCAAAATATTTTACCCCTGCACATGATCATTCCAAACTAGATCCTTTTACATGAGACCCTGTGTAACGCCCCCAAATCCAGGGTCAGGAATCTGGGTCATCACGCAATTCTTCAATCATGTATAACCTGCATTAACTCAATAATCCAATAATTCCATATCACAGACCCCCAATCTCACACACTCACAAGTTATAGCCTTAGAAACGACGTACAACAAGTATCATCTGTTATTAAAACTCAAATGTACTTTACAGGATCTCAAACAATTATTCGTAACCTCTACATGAAGTTACAATAGTTACGACTGATATCTTATACCTATCTGATACTCTGGCCCACCTGAGACAAAGCTGACAGGGATTCTCCCCATGACTATAAGCGACTAAGTCACACTCCGGCATACTGGTTATCTGTTATGTTGTGACATTTAAAAGAAAGCAAGAGTGAGCAATAATGCTCAGCCATAATAATGTACAGTATGAAAAGACTGTATGAGAATTCAAGTATAATACCATATATGATAAATATGTTTATTCAAAAATAGTTTTCCTCGGTGATACACACCTTCTTTTTAAAATAATTCTTTAGTAGATTTGTTATCATGCGAATACCTTAATGGTAAACCCAGCATCTAGGCTTGGGCTACGGTATTGCATCACAATTCCAATTGGAAGAATAAGACATTCACTTGGAGCTGCCGCATACCATGATCAGTCGTACTACAGACAATCAGTAACCTTTTCTACTAGTAAAATGACGACACCTTCGTATTCCGCTTATCACTCTTGCTGTATACGGGCTATGTGTCCTCATTTCGGGTATACACACACTTCGCAGGTCCTTAGGTACATATAATACTGTCTCCTACGGTACCGGCAGTCTACCCAATACACAAAATACTTGGATCCTACCCCTCCTTTGTCCTTTAGGAAATCCTATCATATACTTGGAATCATCGAAATAGATTGAAGTTCCCCAAGCATTTTGCTTGTTGATAGGCACAACTCGTCTCATATGTATATATATTTATGTACTTCCGAGAATTTTCGGAGGAAGTACTAAGGATGTGAGTTGACTGTTGTCAACAGATAAATAAATGAGAGGAGTTTCTTTTGAAACTATATTCAAAATATTTAAAATATGTCAAGATAATATTCTTCGACGATCTGGAATTATTCGAATGATTTTCTAAAATACATAAAGTATTTTAAATTATGTTTTATGATTTTTAAGTCATATAAATCATTTAATAAATAATTAATAATAATTATTAAATAGTTAAACCTCGAATAATTATATTTTAAAAGAATATATTTGAAGTAGTATTCCTCACCTAATTCATGTTTAGATAATTAAAGTAATCTTTAATAATTAATCGAGTTTGAAATAAATAATTATTGGATAATAATTCTCCTATATTAAATGAATAAATGAAATAATATTCATTATTCGAGTAATTAAATATAGTTGAGGGAATACAATTTTTGGAAATCGTTTTAATGAAAGTTCGAGGTATTTAATGTTTCGCAAATGACCAACTCTCGGTCTTACAACTTATACATCGCGCTCTACTATAGCGTTAATATTCTTAAATAAAGCACCTCCGGAATAATTCCGGGTTTTCATCAAATTATACTGACCGATCCTCGGTCTAAAATATAATCTTCACATATACAACGCTACTCTCTAGCGTTATCGATTGAAATTCGGTAATCTTCATATACCAAAATCATTTATATATTGTACGATATTATATATCAAAATTCGTAAAATATCAATACAACATCATGTATATATCACAATTATTTGAAAAAAAAACACAACACAACAGTTTTAAAGAGGTAGGGTTTGAAAACATTCCTAGAATCACAGATACGTTTTCTGACTTGCTCTCGTTCCGGGTTTTCTAATAAAAAAATATCATAATCTTAATTAGTATTCCTAATCCCATCACCGACTTATATTTCTAATAAGTTCAGTACTTCATAATTTTCAACATTCGACCGACTCGAAATAAGTATCGATCCTTGGTCGAAACGGACGGTCAAAGTGGTCTTCTAGAGTTGATTTTACAGAATGTTACTATTAAGCGACTCACACTCTATCATTTTTAATAAATCGTAAAATTAATATTTAATACGAAACCACCTCGAGGAGCTTCTTGAGTGCTTTTAATATTTATCATAAAAGTTTCATTTTGATAAAATGATTTAATTAGGTGAAAAGCATTTCAAAAGTTCGGTCAACTACGGAATTTTACTATTCAAACCGCTTTCACTAAAACGTTGATAACCGTTAACTCAATTGATGCACAGTTTTCGCGTGCGTGATCTAGACAAAATTTAGAACACATCATTTGAAAATGGTTTTCTGGTAACAGGGGTGAAAATCCCGAAGTGGCAGTTTCCTAACGGGGGGTATTTTTGACGTTCGTACTCCGCTCGACCTCGGCTCCGACATTTTTATAAAATTAAAAAATAAAAATTTTTGTTTGAAATTTTTATGGAAGTTAATCAACTCTATTTATTATTCTCTGTAAAAATTTCATGATTTTTAAATATATTTAAGTCGATAATTTATATTTACAAAGTTCATAATTTGTAGCAGTTTTGTCGCGTAAATCCCTTTTACTAAAACGGTCATAACTTTTGATCCGTAAACAGGAATCAAGAGATAGAAGCGCCTAAACGATCCTTATAACATTTTCTATCATAATCAAGTGTTATGTTTTAAGAAACTACAGTTTATACATTTGGGAACTTCTGCAGAAACTTAAGTTGTGATTTGTTCGTTTTAACGAGGTTATGATTACAATTCGAGTTTCGTTTACGTCTTAAATCATTATACCACCATCAACAATCATCAAATCATAATATCAACACTAACTCCTCTCAAGAACATCATGTTCTTGAGATAACAATCATCAACCTTAAAACTAATTAACTAAACATCAAGATAATATCAAATCAATCATCAAAACCATACTTATATCCAAGATCCTTACTTTTCTTGAAACTTAAAACTTAAACAAAGTTTGGATGAATGTTTATACCTTCCTTGAATCTTGTTAATACTTAATAAAGTCGTAAGATCATTAATGAAGCCTTGGTCTAGCTTTAGGAGCCTTAAACTTTCATGAAAAATCAAGAAAATAAGTTAGTGATTTTCGGAGTTACTATTCACCATCAACTTCAAAATTTTTTATAAAATTGAAAACTTCATGGATGGGCATGAAATTTGGTGCGTGACTTAACCATGATATGAAAGAGGTTTGGTAAAAATTTGGTAATTTTTGAATGAGTAGAACATGAGATATGAATTTTTCTCTCCATGGTGTTCTTGAAAATCATCATTGTGTTTTTGGAGAGAGAGAGAGAGAGAATTGCTTGGCTTGCTTCTTGGAAATTTGGTGAAAATTGTATGCATTTTGTCTATTTCTAAGGTATATAGAACAAGCCTTTATTTTTCCATGTCTAGGCCTATCTTGCACACCAATTGTCAAGCTATATCATGATTAAAAAAACAAGAATCCTTATTTTAGGGAAAGTTGTTTTGTACTAGCTTTTAATTTAATTAGCTAGCTTCATTAATTTATTGCTAATTTATTTGTATTATATTTTCATGGAATTTGCATGGCCTTGGCTTGTTTATTCGTTCGCTTACATATTTTCTTGGTCGCTTAGTCATTTCGTATTAAATCTTCGTAAGCGGTTCGCGGGGTAAATCCTTTCTTATACGTCCTTTACACTTTGAAGTATCGTACTTGGATTTGAATTTGTAGTATTTTAAATTTGTAATTATATTATGATTCTCGTAATCCTTGATGGTTCATAGATACGGTCATTTTTCAAAGTTCGTTTTCTTCGAAAACTAATAGCGTTTACATACACTCATTTGGCACGTATAATTATAATATCAACTCGGAATCTTAAATTAAAAACTCGTATATGGTGTGGTCGCAATTTTTTTTATTAAACAGCAATGTATTATTCATAAAGGTCTTCTACCGATGTCAAAAATTTGGATTTTTACACCGTGCAATTATTTTATGCAGGGGAATATTCTTTATCAGTTTCCATTATTGCAACGAACTGCCTCTTCGGACAGGAGAGGAAATGGTCATCATAATGGTATTGACAAGGTTGTGTCAAATGAGAAGTTTATAGGGGAGAATTAGAGGAATTTCAGGTTTCTATATATGGTTATGTTACTTCAACTTTTATAATATTTAAGAATTGTTTTTTTGCTCCCTGAAGCAGTTAATGTTTTTTCAATGTAGTAATACCACCATGGACCAGAAGGTGATGATTGTGGGCTTGGCTGCCCTTAATAACCTTGGTTTATTACTTCTTGGGTGTGTCTTAAGGTATGATCTTCAATTTAGTTAGCTTGATTGTCATTTCATTATTTTCTTGTCACCTGTTAATGGCATTGACATTTTTGGTTGACTTGTTAATTAAGAGATAAGGAAGTTATGAAGAGCGGATTCATCAAATTTTTGTCATACATATATCCTTTACTTCAGGTACTCTTTCAGTTCTTACTTGCTTTCTTAAAGCTTTTCTTGATACAATAATTCCACATCTCATGCATTTACCTTGATAACCCATATATACGTGTGAAATTGTGAATGCATGATAAATCATTTCTAATGGATTTTACATTAATTTAATATATTATTTAAGCCTTGTTGCTTTCACGATTATCATCAGTTTTTTTCTCGTACACTAATTAGTAATTGACCGCATTCTCCTTAACTGGGCTTTCATGACTGAAAAATTTCAACCTCTTTTGTCTCCGGTTACTCAATAAATTCCCCAACCAACTTGCCAAGACACAAAAAGTCCGAAGATTAACGTGAAATAAAAAAAAATGGCAGTTGTCGTGAGCTCATACAGAATGAAAAACCATAATTCTAATGTGAAATTCAAAGTATCCAGATTCAGGGGACACCGGTCTCTATATCCTTATTCAATGTTCTTTCATTTTTTTTTAGCACAGCAAAGAGTACGTAAATAATGTTATCTGCATTTGTACGTAGTTCGTTTCTGGTGCTATGGAAACGGACTGTTTTTATTTGTTTAGTGTAAAAATAGGCGTCTCTGTTGGAGAGAGTTAAATTATAAACCTCTCCTGCAGTAGAGTGTTTTTGGATTTCTATAACCAATAAAGCTCTAATTTATAAATATTTGTTGAGATTCAGTTCAAATTTATATCAAACTTAACATCCTATATTCTGTATGTGCTCATGCAAATGCAAAAAAATACAGGACATAGGGGTAATATTTAAATTAACAATTTGCTCAGTCCCTTGCTAAACACCAATATTATCACGTGACCCCCCTAGAAAATAAGAGTTAAGTCTGTGTAATCCAGATTATAGATGCAACATTCAAAGCAGAATCACATGAATACACATGATCCCACCTTGCATCACATTTTCCCCCAGATCTTGGTTTCAAGTTGGTACATTTTTCAACTTAACATCTGTCCATCAATTCTATAAATAAATTTCAGAGTTACAATAGTTCACAAACCTGCATCAACTTATGTATGCTTGAAATTTGTCAGTCATGAAATCCCAGTTAAGAACATTAGTTAATTATCCTGTTCAACCTCTTTGTGAAATCTATGAATTATACAGTCTTCATCTTAGAGCACATCAGGGTATTGAAGCTCTGCTGATCTAATTAAAATGTCTTAATTCCTCTGAGTCATATCCAAAGCTTTTGTTCATTACGGTGTTTGCGTTTTATCTATAACTGCGAATAGTTGATAATTATGCAATGCATATTCTACAAATCTAATTTTGCTACATAGTTGATTCTAATCGAAGACTTGTTAGATGGTACCTTGACAACTTATATAATTTGAAATTGATACAAAACCTTCAAAAAAACAGAACTCTTAAGTCTATACATTTACATATAATCCTCGAATAAAAAAGGGCAGTCTCGATGCTCATAAACATAGTCCAGTTACTCTAGTGTGTATGGAGTCAGGGAGGGCATTGACAATTGAGAAACACTTGAAGTTAAAATGCATCAATCTTTTAGCATCAAGTTATTTATCGACAAACCTGTTTAGGCATGGGAAGTGAAAGGAGGCCAGAATCACATATTGTTTAAGGAAGGTACTTTGTAATGATGAGAAATATTTGGAAAATTTCATATCATTTATATATGTCTTTGTTACTAGTTAAAGCTCAGGTCTAGAATTTGAAACTAAATTTTTTGATGAGCAAAAATATTTGGGTATGCTTTCATTTTCTTTCAGAAGTGCTTACCAATCTTAACTTCTTCACCCTCATTTTCAAGGAACTAGTTAATTCAGTCATCATTTTACAGATGAAGAAGTTTTCAAGAAAAAGTGACATAATTTCTGAAGCTAGTAGAGAATGGTTTCTAGGAAGAGAAGCTAGAGCTGAGACTTGGTCCACCGGGTGAAGAAGATTGGGCCATAAAAAGAAATGACCCTTCTGCACTACACTCTCTTGGTCACATGATCAATGGCTCAAACAAAGGGTTCTTTTTAGCTGCTGATTATCAGGAGGACACTTGGATCAATGAAAATCATAACTTCTCAACTTCATCTTCATGCTCACAGTTTAATACACAAGTTCTTTGGAATACAGCAGCATTATCACCATGGTCAACATCTGCTCCTTCTCAATACAAACAAAGTTTGCCTCCTGCAATGGGGTAGGAATCATTACAGATCAAGGACTATGGAGGTCATAAAGTAATGGTAGAATTACAGAATGCAGAAAACAAAGGATTTTCACTATCTTCTGCAGAAAATACAGCTATTGTTACCAATAACTCTCAGAAAAGGTTGGCGTTTTGGAGTTGTGGTATGTAGTAGGTTGGCGTTTTGGAGTATGTAGTAAATTGGTGTTTTGAATTTGTGGTTGGCATATTGGATTGTGGTTGTATTTTGAATTGTGGTTTTGGTAATATTGTGTATGGGATTGTTACCTAAACATGGTTGTTACTTTGAATTTTATAAAATTGACCGTTGCATTAGCTTATTATAATGTAATTTCTTCATATAATGTAGTGTTATATTAGTGAAACCTAATGTTGCACGATAAAATACACTAGTGTTACATAACACAGGAAGAATGTTACATTTGACTATGTGGGACCCACTTTTGTCAAATAATTCCAACTTAATGTAACATCTATAAAACGTTACAATTAGCTATGTAGTGTTACATCAGGGGCCTATTGTAATAATTCTAGTCCTGTTACAATAGGTAGCCAAAGTGTTAAAATAGGGGACCTGATGTAATACTCGCAAGTGCAACGCCCCTTATTGTTACAATAGGTTTATTGTAATGCTTTTCTGGCCTATTGTAACAGTAGAAAGGCATTACATCAGGCCATCTATGGTGTAGTGTTAACCGGTGATTTTGAATGATTTTCTGCACCAAATCAAGTGATTCAAGTATTCAAATCAAAGGTTTTGATCCGTTCTTTCTGTTTCTACCATCAATGTCATGTTTTAAATCGTATATTTTGATTTTCGATTTCTAGGGTTTATGTTCGAATTGGGCCTTTTTGATTCTAGGGTTATTAGGATGATTTGATGATTGATATAGCTTCTCTGTGATATTTACAATTTATTCATGATAGTTAATTAAACAAACGAATCATGTATGATCAAATTCGATTATTAGGGTTTATACTCAATTTTGATTTGATTTTTTTTTATTTTTGTGAATAATTGGTTCTTGAGATGTTAGGGGTTTGATTGGAGAGTTCATAAGCTTTGATTTGTGCTATTAAAATCGAAGGTTCATGTAGAGATGAGCCAAATCGATGCTTGGCCGGAGCTTGAGTCGGTTTGATCGGAGAATCGAACCTAGGGGTTATTACGGCTAGTTGTGGCCTAAATTAGAAAGAGGAAGTGATTTGGACTGGTTTGGCATCAAAAACCATACCAAACGGTAGTGATTTTGTCCTGAATTTGGCTCGCCGGAATCTGCTCCGATGGCCGATTTCTGGGCAAAATCCAGCGTGTTCTTCACGACCCGGATTTTGACCCTTTTGACCCGAATAATTGACCAGGTTTTGATCTGTTTTTGTCAGGGATTGGTTTCTGCCAAATGTTTCTGGAAAATTATTTTTATTTTTATTAATTATAAAATCAGTTTTTATTTATTTTATAAATTGATTAATTAATCATTTAATTAATTGATTTATATTATAAATAATTCTGAAATATTTTATAAAAATCAGAATTACTTATTCCTTTAATTATTTATTATTTATTTATTAATTATTAATTATTTAAAAATGATTAATTATTTTGATAATTAATCAAATTATTTTCAATAAATCATAATAAATTCATTTTAATTCCAAAAATTATGAAAAAATTATTTTTAATTCTGATTTTTCCTAAATAATTATTTAAAAATATTTTTTAGGGTTTAATAATTAGTTATAATTATTTATATTGAACAATAAATTAATTTATCTGTATTTATCGAATAATAATTGAACTGATTCTCCGATTTAAGCGAAACGAAAGCCCTTTGACTTAGAAAAATGATATATTTTTATTAAAAATATTATTAAATCCTAATTTCTTTTAGAAGTGAGTCGATTTTCGATATTTTATTACTTGTAAGCCTTATTGCGTATAAAAAGGAGTCAAATAAATCCCGAAAAATAGGAAACGAACTAGATATTGTTCAGTTAAGCGAATAGCGAGTCGATTTCGATTCTAAAAATTATCTTAAACCTAGAATGACTATGTGATTTATGTGCTTATGTGAATTATGTGGTTAATTGAGTCTTATCTGCTAATAATTAGTATACGAGTTAGTAATACGCGTATGGGTAGACGATAAGAGCTATATGAAGTTGGTTTGAGACACGATTGAGATGCGGAATGACTAAATAAGTCTATTTATCTGATAGAAGCAAAGCCAACAAGGCGAGTCGAGTCGGTGATAAAAGACATTGAAGTACTTGGAGTAGATCGCGTGAAAGGCAAGTTTTTCCCCTATTCTAATTTCAGAATAGTGAAATTACTTCAGATTCTTATCACAATTGCACACTTATGATTCATGTTCACAAACACTGATACACAATTGTTATTCTTTAGTTCATATTTCATTTCAATTCCTGATTTCTCCTAATTTGTTGAATCTGCTATTCATATTCCAATAGTTATACATATATACATATATTTTGATATATTCTAATATTGGAATATATCAAAGCATACCGATTGTTCTGGTTACTCCTCTATGGACTGGATGGTGACGATTGGGATCAGGTTTACACTTGATCCTAAGGACTGGGAATTAACCAGATCCTTGTGTTGTATAACAACTCGTGTAGTTTTTTGAATTATTCAATTAGGTAATTGTGGAAGTATTAAATAAATAAAGTATGTGTATAGTTTTTGTCAGCTCGGTTTCATTTTATTATTATGTATGTGTGGTTTATGGTATACCGGGTTGTTCCCGTAATTAATTATGGAATTGTATTGAATTGTTTTTACTTTTAAACGTGGATTTAATGCAAATTTATTTGTATAAATATTTGAAATGTCTCTAAAATTGCTTTTATGATTTTATAATTACAATAATTATTTTTAGGATTTTATAAAATTGAGAAATCAATATTTTATTAATTATTTATCTTTAAATAATTTTCTGGTTGCTTTTACTTGTAAAATCCGTATTTAATTCTAGAATTTTTCAAAAATTATGAAACTCATATTTTTTAAGTTTGGAATATTCCGAGAATTTTAAAATTATTTTGGGAATTTTTGGGATTAATTTCACCCGCGCGTTGATTCGTTTAATCGATAAAAGAGGGTATAAATTGAGTTTCAGAATTCGTTAAAAAAATTTGAAAATATATGTTTTTATTAACTTCGGGATATTTATAACATTTTAAGACTATTATCGTAATTTTCCGAATTTATTTTAAGTGCAACTTAATTCATTAAATTGCAAATTTCAAGCCGAAACCGGACTTTCGGGGAAGGGCAGGACACGTGTCTAATTATTAGGCTATGGGCTAACACTTGTCTATTTTATGTTCAGCCATTGTGCAGCATGCCATTGCAGTGTTGGTAGAAAAAAAAATAAACAAACAAAATATACACAAAACATTTCCCTATGCTCGTGTTCATCACTCTCGATCAATTTTCTCTGTGCCTCTCTCTTTATTCACTCTCCCATCCTTATTCCTCTCTCTTCCTTTCTCGTTTTCAAGTATGTGTTGTCCCCTTCCCCTGTTCAGGTGAGGCCGTTACTTCAGGTTGGTTCTGTAGGCTGTATATTTGTATAAATATACGCCTATGTATATGTATATGTGGTATCCAGCTAATTGATTGTGATGTTGCCTGTGTTTGCTGTTGTGCTATGTTTCTGTTTCCGGCGATTAATTTTCGCCGCCGCCCCTGTGCCGCGCGTTTACACGCGTGAGGCGCGTGTAGGGTATCCTGTAGTTGCCGTTTGTTACTCGGTTCAGTTAATTCTAAATATTTTTTATTATTGCTTTTGCAGGAAAATATTTGACTGGATTTTGTGAAATAAAATAATTTTCGTGCGGGAAATTAATTATCTGTGAAATGTATTCGGAAACCCGATTAGTATCGGTACCAATAAATTTTGCCGCTGTCGACGATGAGCCTCGGGGAGTCGATGGTGGACCATGATGATCGTTATCTGAGTCCTAATATTTTAATATAAATAAATAATAAATGTACAAATTTTATTTATGAGTTCGAAGTGAAATAGTAGTTATATATTATTATTCGAGATAGAAATTGTGATTGTAATGGTTGATTGATTGTTGGGTTGAACTGGTGGTTGGGATTCGTGGTTGGATTTTTGGATAATGGTTGTTGTGAATTTGATTGTTGTTGGTTTGACATCGATTGTATTCGACGGGTAGTCCGATGAGCAAAGGAAGCACTGCCATATTTTCGGGAACATACCCTGTAACATATCGGAACTACTAGTCGAATGTAAATAGTTATATAGTTCTAAATAAATATTCTGTAAAATATAATGGACAATTTGTTTCCTAAAACGATGAGTATATGTGTTTTTCGAAAACGAATATTGAATCGAGATTTGAGTATATGAATCTTGTTTGTTGCGTGTACTATAGTAATGTATATAAGTATGAGTCGGGATTGTTATCGTTTGGGTAAGATTGGTATCGAGGATATGTCAAGCATAACTGGGTGTTTAACATAGAGTATTTCGACCTTGTAGGTTCTAGTCGGGAAACCGAAAGTGGATGTTGGACTAAAAGATAACCTAGTGACCAGTCGACGAGCTCAGTAGGATTTCAACCGAATAACCTGAGTGTCGAGGTCGAATCCAAGGTGATCTAGTGGCTGGACGTTAAATCCTGAGCGTCAGAGTCGGCTCAGAGTTGATCAGTAATAGTTGTAAAGCCCTGCAAAGCAAGTACTTTTGAACTTTTTCGAGATATAGTGCAAATATTTCTAAATTCTCTCGTAACATATTATTAAGTATTCAAAATAGCTTTGTTTTATATTATAAGTACTTTGAATCATTCAGCCTTGAACCTGAGCCACATAAATTGATCTTTGAGCCATAAGCTTTATTCTTTGTAAACAGTTCCTTGTTGATTTACCATATACTAAACCACACAAATACGATACTACTCCACAAATATATGAAAGAGATGTGTCCTAAGTCCAATCATGTATGATGATTTAAGAATAACTTTTATGTAATCTGTTTTGATTTCATTGATATTAATAAAAGACTTGTTTTGGTTTTATTGCGGGCTTTATCTATTTAAGTGTTTAAATAAGATATACCATAGTTTAGAGTAAAGCTTTTTATGTATTATGATGAGATCATAATAATGAGACCTAAAAGATGATAACTCTAAACTTAAATATTTCCTGGTCGTAGGATTACTAACTGGTAATTAGGAATCCGCAAAGATCGGTACATACTATGCTTGCTTCATTATGAAGGATGTCTGTTCTCATAGACATTTGTGTGTTGACACTATAGCTAGTATGTAGGTGCTTATTATAGAATAAGTTCATTAAACATGACTCACACAGCTGAACAACTGATGGAGTTCACTCACGTGTCAGCAATTGTTCACATAGTGATAGTTGTACAAGTATCCTTAGACTTGTGGTCATCATAGTCATCTTGTGTACACTGAACTATGCTTTGGTTTAGTTCTTAGTCTCCAGGGACAATTATAAGGGCTCTACTGGGTATAGTAATTTGTACACGAAGATAGTGTATGATCAATAAAGGATCTACCCCTTCCAGTGAAGGAAGAGAATGTTCAATGCCATCCACTTATGCTAGTTCAGGAATCTTTGGCCAGAGTGAATGAAATTAGAAAGAAGTTTTAAATTTACATTAAATAGAACTAAGCATAGTGAATGGGAAAGCAAATGATTAAATAAGATAGGCTTGACACAAGTTCCATGCCTTGTATTTAATTGTGACATTGCAGGGTAGAAGGAATTGATTGTACATTAACTACTCACTGAATAGGTTCTTGTTTTTCGAAGCAGTGAATTCGTATTATCCGGACAGTCGCGATATGCTGAGAAGTATCCCTCACGATGTAGAATAAATATGATTAATTTATTAATTAATCATATTTAATGAATTAGAGAATTTATATAAATAATGATAAAATAGTTTTATTATTATTTATTTCTACTACCGGCTTAATATTGAACCTACATGGTCACACCATAAAAGAGAATGATTTAATGGTGGAGGAATTAATTAATAATGGCTGGTAATTATTTATTTGTGAAATAAATAATTAATTAGCAGATTTAATAATTGATTAAATGAGATTTAATTAATTCTTAATATTATTAATTAAGAATTTATTTTGGAAATTAAATCAAGTGAAAGAATTATTTTTCTAAAGTGTTTAGAAAAGGGATTAAAAGGTATTTTAATTATTAGTTAATTGGTTAATAAGAATAATCAATTAAAGGTTTCATAATAATAATATCTTATGGAAAATTTTCAGCTGAAAATTTTGTCTATAAATATATTATTGTAAACCCTATTTGCCTCAACCCAAATAATTAACCCTAATTCTAAAGTAGAACAAGAGGGAGGCAACTAATTCTCTCAACCTCTTCCTCCTCCATCACATTGTACTCTTGGTGGATACCGGTGGAGTGCTTCACACTTGAGGAGCAGCTGCTAGGGATTTCCGTTCATCGTTCTTGGATCGCTATTAAAGACCTCCATCTTTTCATTAACGTAAAGCTTCTTAAGGTAAACATACTGAACTACGAATTAAATATTATTTTTTGCATGGATCCTGCGGAGGGTTTCGGTTTTTTTAAGATTTAAATTTACGTTTTCGTTGCATTTATGTGCTAAAAACCCTTCAATATATACCCATCATATACCGAACACTGAAATAGAATTGTTTGAACATACATAAACTTTTATACTCAACCATACCTTGTGACATAAAAGAACTAAACCTTGTAAAATCATTGTTCATCTAATACCTGATTCTCATGCAGGCTGAAAGCCATTTCTTATACATAATTTGATACACCCTTGTGATACTCATGAATTGTATCACGCCTTTATACAAATGTTTCATCACTGTTGATTATGATCCTGTTTTGTTGCATTATATTATTTATCATACTAAACTGTTTTAGAATTGGATAGTTTTATTTACGTGGACCAGATTCGTGGTCAGACCAGATTCGTGGTCGAATTAGGCCAATGTGTGCCTTGGATCCAGTTTATAGAGCAGAGCTGTGTGCCTTGCTCGGGGTTAGTGCGTGATTGATCAGCAGCCTAACCTTGGTTTTAAATTTAAAATAAATATCCCATTCTAATGATTTTTTAACCAGTAACTTGATTCCTCTGAATCATCCCATTTGAGTATTGTTTAACCTCAGTTATCGTTATTGTGACTTGCTGAGATAGTTAGCTCACTCTTACGAACCTTTTTATGTATTCTACAGTTAAGAAGGATATGGTTGATAGCGAGGTTTCCCAGTTCAGCGTTCGAGCTAGGATACCAGATTGTGTTGGATCGAGCTAGCAGAAGCTTTTTATGGTAATTGAGTTAGCAAGATTGTAAGAATAATTTCTTTATCAGTTGTAAGTTAAATTAGTTGGGATTTAGTACGTTATAATAAAAGTTAAGGTTGTGGCTTATTTTTATACTTTAACATGTTACGATCTGTGGTTATGTAAAGCAGGGTCATTGCAAATAATATTTCTTATACAGGTTTATATATAGTGTATGTGTTATGGACCCCAAACTTCTGACCCGGGTTTGGAGGGTGCCACAGGTTAGTATCAGAGCTACTGGTTATAAGTCACTAAAACAAGCCTAAATTATCGGGATTGGGTAGAGGGTTAGGATTAGGAATAGGAAATAGAAAGATAAGATGTTGCGAGGTTGAGTGCGACTGTGTTGTAGGTCTCCGGCACGGTTTGTGTTGCGATTCGGGATTCTTAGCTTGCGATGTGATTTCCAGACAACGGCAATGGCAGATCCTGATTTCCCTGTATCATCTGATTATTTGGAGCCTTCTGTTCGAGGATCGTCATCTTCTCTCAGATTTGATTTGCACCTTGTTCTTCCATCAGTATTAATGGTATTACCTTTTGTTATAATAGTTGCACCTTTTCAAGCTATTCTACGTTATTTTACCACCTCTTGGTATGAGACTACCTATTTAAGAACCTTCATTTGCTTATTCTTGTTCTACTAGACATCTAACTATGAGTGTATCTTTCCAGTTTACCCTACATTTTATTCTATACCCTCAGTTTAAAACTTGTCCTATGAAACAACAGTACCTACGAGGATGGATTCGGGAGTTACAGTAAATGGTGAGTACTTGATATATAAATAAAGGAGAGAAGAAGTTTAGAAAGAAGATTCAAGTGCTCCGGAGGATAGCTGTTACCAGATTGAAAGAAGTCATTAGTGATTAGGCCACCCATGACTAGCTGGTGAAATGGATTAGATAAGTATTGAAAAGAGAGTTAGAGGAGATTATGGATCTGGAGCTTTCTTGAAGTTAGATAATGGTGTTATGACGATGTGATATATTTATAGTAACAAGGTGATGTGACATTAGCTGACTTGTTGACTATTGGATAGTATGTTCCACTTAACGATTGCAAAGTTGATGACGCGAGTATCACCAGTATGGAAGCTTTGGTGTGAAGCAACGAATAAGATAACATGCAACGACAACTAAAGTTTTCATCGATTAAGGAAGGCAAATGGACCCAATAAAGGAGAGAAGGTAGATTGAATTGAATGGACCTTTATGTGATTGTTTCTTTAATTTGGTACCTTGTGATAGGTAGGAAGGGCAACAACCAACTCATATAGTAAGGACAACCAGATTTGTGATTTTCAAAATTTTTAAACAAGTTTTCGAAAAAGATTTTCCCTTACAAAATTTCTAAAAGCCTTTTTGAATAAAATAAGTTTTAAACACTGGTTGTCAAGATACTACTTGAGTTTCTTGTTTGTTAAAAGACCCGGATTACCTGGAAGGATACTTATTTTAGACTTAGTATTGTTAATTCAGAGAATAAAGTGATCCGCGATTATGAAGAAGTTGATTATTCCTAACAGAAAGGTACAAATATTATTTGATAAGATTAACAACAGAATCAACGTACGGAGCAATTACTCATCCAATTACTAGGACTATCAAAGTTCAAAGAATTCATTGATCTAACAGAAGCCTGAGTATGATCAAAGAGGATTGGGAAGATTTCCAGATTTTTCTAAAAGAAGAATATTATTAACAAAAGGATCATTATGGCGTATGATTAGTGGTTATTCTAAATTAAAAAGAGGAAACTCGAGGTTATCTAGTAAGAACGCCATTATAATCAAACTGTTAAAATATTATACGTGTAGATGCGATGTTAAAGATGCAAGACTTAGCAAGTAAGAATCTACCATAATGCTTAATTTGCGAAGGCATTTCAGCATACTCTCTAAAGCTGTTATATGACACAATTGGGATATGATCGAACAAGCTCGAAAGATGAATACAAGTGAAATGTGGATGGTGACCAATGGTATCATTCTTGACTTCAATATTACAGCGTATATTCCTTTTTGATTCCTAAATATGTATAAACTTCTTTTCCTAACAAATTCTTGCGGTGATAAGAAAAAGGAGGATATTGCATTCTATTCAAATTTAATTGTTCCCCTCAAGTTTTGCTCTCTGATTGGGACAAACAGTATTATGGTAAGCCACTTTGTTAGGATGACGAAGGGTCGGGTGGGACGCCACCTAATCATGTGTTGTATTCCATACGATACGAAAGACTGGCCATCTTAAGTACCAATGTGGTTGTCTCATTCATATTCAAATCCTTACTTCTTCTTTCTATTCAACTCTAAGTTTATTAAATTATGAATCCTTACAGTTGTTTCTTCGTGCTGTCGTTCTTTGCAAAAGCTTTTCAAACAAAATTCAACCTATCATGAATCAAGCGGGCAAAGTTCCATCAACCTCTCATGCATGGAAAGAACACAAGGGCATATGGAGAGGATTTCAAATCCCTAGCCCCAATCAGGGATGCACTAAGAGTCAAGGGAATCTACTCCAATAAGGAATACGACTCTGAAAACGAGAGTTTGCGATTTTCCTGTGAAATATGTTATTTAGGATACGGATGTGATGACATAAATGATTATTGTGGATACCTTATACGTTAAAGTATTAAAAGATGTGAGAGCAACTTGATTGTTTATCTTTCAAGGTTTTGTTGATAAGATGAATTACCCAGTTGAATTGATAAGATTATGATTAAAGGACTAGCAAGTTAAGAACGTGTAATTGTTAAATAAGTGAGTACCAATGATGGAATTGAGATTTTTGGCAATAAGTTGTGAAGAATTGATATCATTTGAGATAAGAGGATTTGACAGTATTCTAAGGAATGAATTAACTATTTAAGCGTAATGCCCAGACAGACCGTCGTGAGGGAAGAAAGTTCTGAAAACGCCAAATAAGAATGTGATGAGATTTAGAAGATGAATGAAGGTAAAGAATTTGTTAACGATGACTTAAGCTAAGAAGTTACGGTGACCAAGAGGTAAGCACTACGGTGATTATGAACAGAAGTTAGGAGTAAACAGAATTTGAAGGTATTATAGTAATTAATGAGTTTCGGGATATGTTTCCAGATGAATTACCAATATTTCCTTCAGATAGAGAAATTAAGTTCGCGATTTACTTAGCACCTGAAATGAAGCCAGTGTTCAAAGCCCGCACAGAATAGCACCAGTTAAAATGAAGGAGGCAGCCAGGAAAATGCAAGACATGTTAGAAGAAGGAGCGATTATATCTAGTGTACCCCCTAAGGTGCACCGATACTGATTATTAATAAGAAAGATGGAAGTATGAGATTATGCGTCGACTAGCGAAAGCTCAACAAGTTTATTATCAAGAGCAAGTATATGTTACCTCGAACCAATGATTTGTTTAATCAAATGAAAGAACCAAAGTACTTTTATAAGATTGAATTAAGACTTGGTATTTTACCAAACTGAAGATTGAACCTATGGACATATCAAAGATAATTTTCAAAACTAAGTACTGTGGTTATAAAATTCTAGTAATGCCATTGGGATTAACCAATATAACAATAATATTTAAATTTGATAAGCAGAATCTTTAAGGAATATTTGGATAAACTGTATTTGTGTTACTTAAAAACAACGGAGGACCACGCGAAGCATTTAATGACAAATAGGGAGTTGGAAAAGAAAGAAGTTGTATGTAGAGTTACAAGGTGAAAGATTTGACGGCAAGAACTATAATTCTTAACATAAATAGTTAGTGAGAGGAAGACCAAAGGGGATCCAACAGGAATTAAAGTTACTATGATTGAAGAAAGACCAAAAGCACCAACAAAAGTAAGAAGTTTTACCATGGACCGGTTATTATTGAAAATTTGTGCAAGATTTCTTGAAAGTTACAATACCTTTGACGAAGCTAACCAGGAAAAGCAAGAAGTTTATATGAAATGGAGAAGGGTGAAGAAAGTTTTGCGGAGTTAAATGAAAGAATGGTTACAACACCTGCTTTATCACTTTGGAAGCATTAAGGAGATTTGGTAGTTTATAGTGATACTTCTCATAAGGGAATAGGATGTGTGTTGATGCAGCACAATAAAGTTAGTGTATACGTATCCAGACAACCGAAACCTTATGAGCAGAAGTATCCTACTCATAATTTGGGACTAGCAGTAATAATATTGGCTTTGAAAGATTGGGAAACATGATATGTATGGAAAAAGGTATAAGATCTATACGAACCATAAGAGTTTGAAGTATGCATTCACGAGGAAAAGCAAATGTAGAGGCAAGCGATAAGCAAAAAGGAGAGAACGAACATAGAGACTGCACCAGAAGAATTATCTATGGAATTTTAGAAATTGGAATTGGAAGTCAGAGTTCATAATCCAAAAGGAGCAAGGATGGATAGTATGACCTTTCAGTCGAAGTTGTTAAGGGAAAGATAAGGAGATGTCAAGAGAAGATAATGGATCACGATGTTAGCAGTTAGTAAGAGGAAATTTATGCGCCCAGGAGAACGATCACGATATCCCCAGGTTTTCTTCCAGCACTTGGATGCTACAAGTAGAAGAATTAAGAAATGAGATCCCACAGGGAATTCACAATATAAAGTATTTAATTTATTGAAGAAATTCCAAGATATACGGAAATTTAAAGAAAATAGTGATAACCAGGTATAAGAAGGAAATTTCAAAGTGGATTAGGAAGTGTTGGACATGTCAAAGAAATAAGGCGAAGTATCGGAGGCCTAGTGGATAAGGCAGACCAAGGGTGGTTTTACAAGAAGCGGACCGTAAAGTGTACCAGTGATGTTAAGGGAAAAAAAGAATAAAATTATGAGAGTATGTACTGATTATCGGGAGTTTAACAAAACAACGAATAGGAAGAAGTGACCCTATAAAGAATTGATTACTTATGAGACCTAATTCAAGAAGTGTGTTATGTCTCGAGGATTAACTTAAGATTCGACCTGAGAACATATCAGAGATTATGATTAAAATGGGTTAAGAGCATTGCAAGCTCTGGTGATATTAAGTAAAATAACAAGTGTATCAGTTGTCTATAAGAAATTAAGGAACATGTTGTATAAAGAGTACTCAGATAAGCGAATTGTATTTATTGATAACATCTTCAGCTATTCAGAGAACAAGAGAGTCTGTGTGGAATGCCCAAGGATTTTCCCCCAAAGATTAGAAGGAAAGCAGCTATACGTTTCAAGTATGATATTTTGACCGAGGTTAATAAAAGATTCTGATTAATACGTTAACAACTACCTAAACAAAGCCGCATGGTAACAGATGCCTTGTGTAGAAAGAAAGGATTGGATGTGATTAAGATCACTGGGGAGTTAATAAACGAATTGGAAAGGGTGGAATATGAAGTTTAAATACCTAAAGGTGATAATAAGTGAATATATCAGATTACCTTTCAGTCTTAATTGATAGAAACGAATAGGAGATGTTTAAATGTTTGAAAACCAAGTTGAAAATGAGCACCGCCTATTATCCTTAAACGAAGGGCCAAAGTGAGGAAGTGATTCAGGAAAAATAAGATGTGTTGAGAGGTTGAGTTTTAAGGAAAACTGGATGATCATTTATCATCGATGTCAGCTTTACAATGCCACTTTACCAAGCCTTATATGGACACAAGTGTAGGTCCCCACTTTATTGAGATAAAGTAGGAGAAAGGAAGTTGTCAAATCCTAAGTTAATTCAACTCGCCAAGGGCGTAGTGATATTGATTAAAGCAGCTCGGAGTAGACAGAGAAAGAAGGAGGAATTGTATCGAGAGAGAGTATGAATATAGAAATAGGACCAGTAGTGTTAGTAAAAAAAAGGTTCACCTTGAAAGAGATTGGATAAGTCTGAATAGAGGGGACAAGTTGAGTCTTAAATTTAGTGAACCATTCGAGGTATTGATAAATATAGATAAAGTTGTTCATGAGTTGATGTTACCGTTACTATAACGACTCGTGTACTTTAATTTTATTTCTAATATTTGGAAGTGTAATAAAAGTTTAAGTAAATAAATAAAAGATGTGTATTGATTTTGGCAGCGGTTATTGATTGTTATTTAAATAATTATGATTTGTTGATATGTGGGATTGGAATTATGTGATTTATTGGTGAGTTATGTGATTTTATTTTGCTTGTAAAAGTGACTTTATTGTAATTTTAATTCCATAAATATTTGGGTTATCTTTAAAATTGGTTTTCTAATTTTATAATTTCAATGATTATTTTTAGGACTTTATAAAATTGAGAAATTAATATTTTGTTAATTATTCATTTTCAAATGATTTTCTGAGTGTGTTAAATGCTAAAATCCATATTTAATTATGGGAATTTTAAAAATTATGAAATTTATATTTTATTAAGTTCGTATTATTCGGAGAATTTTAAAATTATTTTGGAAATTTTCGGGAATCGTTTCATGCGCGCGTCGTTTCGTTATTTATTAAAAAGCGGGTATAAAGCGTACCTTAAAAATTGTTTAAAAATTTCGAAATTTACGTTTTTATTTACTTAGGGATATTTATAATATTTTAAAGATATTTTTGTAATTTTCGGAGGTTGTTTTATTCGTAACTTATTTCGTTAAATTCAGTTTTTGGGGCAAAATTTTAGTTCCCGGTATATCTGGGATACGTGTCAAAATCTTATAAAAGAAATTGACACATATCCAATTAACAGATACGTGTCAGCAGTTGGCTTTGGGGAGAATTAAAACATCATCTCTCTATTGTTTCTCTCCCTGTTGCTCTCTCTCTTCTCTTTCGTTCTCGGTTCCTTTTTCATTTTCTTCTTCCTTCGCTTGCTTCCACCTCCTCTCGGTAATTACTATGCTGCCTATTTTCTTGTATTCCATTGCTGTCTCTTCCTTTCTCTGGCCGCTGTAGCCGCCGGTTTCCGGTTGGTGGCGGCGGTAGGTGATTATGTGTGATTGTGTGTGTATTGTGTGGTGTTGTGTGTGTTGTGTGTGTTGTGTGTGTTGTGAGTGTGAGTTGTGTGTGTTGTGTGCGGTGTGTGCGCGCGAGCCATGGCGCGTGTGTGCTGTGGTCGTCTGGTTCCTGTGCTGTGCTGTTTCCCTGTGTTGGATTCTGTTGGGCTTGATTCTGTTGGTTCTGTTGGGCCTGTTATTGGGCCTGGCAGTTGGGTTTAGTAGTGGGCTCTAATTATGGGCTTTATTATAGTGCAGTTGGTTTAATATGAATTAATTTGTGTTATTGCAGGGATTTTTGTTGACTAATTTTGTGAAATAAAATACCGTGCAGTAAAAAAATAATTTTAAAAAAAATCGGTGAAATTTTGGTTGGAATCCGAATTATCGGGTACCCCGGAAATTTTGCCGCCGTACCGCAATGACTCGCTATGAGCGGACGGTGGACGGTGATGACGATGTTCTGAGTCCTAAATTCTATAAATAAATAAAATAAAATAATTATGTAAAATATTTTCGGACTTAAATAATTAGTTGTGATTGGTGTTGGGATGTAAGTTGTATAAAAGGATAAATAATATTGTGGATTATTGAGAATTGTTGACGTCGATTATAAACGACGGGTAGTCTTATAAATAAAGAAGTTGCTGCCAAAATTTTGTAAAATATATTTGTAATCATACATAATTATGTTTTACGTGATATCCCTATTTATGTTCGAGAAATATAATTGCATGATTATGTGTATAATAATAATACGAGTCGGGTTGTCGGATTTGGATTATTAGGATTTGAGGATATCAAGCATGTCAGTATAACTAATTAGGGTATTCTGTAATTGTAGATCCCAGTCGAGTTGTTCCAGGATCAAAGTCGGCGTGAAAGCTATTAGGGTTGTAAAGCGTTGCAAGGCAAGTACCCCTGACCATTCTTTTATGGTTCAGTGTATATGAATAGCTAAATGTTTTATTCTGGTAATGGAACAGAAATGTTTTAAGTTACGTATCCCCCGTAGTTATAAAATCACTGTTTTCGAATTGTTTTGGGGAGAAGTAACTTCAAAAGGTACCTATCTCGAATGAAATGATTTGCGAACTGGATTTTTATATGTGTGCTGGTTAAATATATGGTTTTGAAAGGAGATAGGTACAAGTGTTTTGAAAACTGGATAAAACGGTCAGATATGGGATACATTGGGGCCAGAGTAGGCCTATTGAGGTGGCGTAAGAGGCTAATTCGGTTGCACGCATTATAAAACCGATTAGTCCAGCAGGTCAGAGACCTAGCTAGTCTCTGAGTTCCGGAACAGGTAGATGGGATGGCAGTTAGAGCCGTCTGGTGTTGATAGCCTGATCAGCTGTCTTCATATATCCGCTATGTATCTGATTGGGATTTGTGAATTATATGAAAGCATGATTTATTGATACAGCGGTTTTTATAAAATGATTAGCATGCTAAAATTAGACTCTGGTATTACGCAACACACTATAATGTTGTTTTCACAAAGCATGCTAGTTAGTGATATTCAGTTACTTTGATTATCATTATGAAATGTTGATATCATGATTACAGCTCTGTTTCCATTATTGTTATATTATTGTTTTAATCTGTTATTCATATTTGGTACTGCTGAGCGATTATGCTCACCCTTGCAAACTGTTATGTATATTTCGCAGATGCCTAGAAGATCTGTCAGACCGACCCGTGTTCCCGCCCCTTCTGGACCTGGCTCCTCTGAGGTAGTTTGTATCAGACCATGAGGTCTGAAGAGTTGCTGAATAAAGTTAGTTTGTCATAGATAGTGAATAAAGAGTTTGTAATAATGAGAAACCTGAATTATACCTGAACCTGGATCGGATCTTGGTTTGGGGTCAAGTTAGTATATTCTAATAATAATAACTCTGTTGTTATAATTTTTTGTTAATTGTGTTTAGTGACGTCAACTCCTGACCTCGGGGTTGAGGCCGTCACAGTTACAACAGTTTGTACATATAATATATTCTGCATGTCAATGTTAAGGCGATAAGTATCTGATTCGAATCAAGTGATTGATTAGGAACCAATGGACTCTTTTTCAAGTTTATATATACATATAGTGATCGATCCAAATTCTCAATTGTTAAAGGCGAGTCCTTCTAAATGAGTGTATATCTATAATAAGTACGTTTAAAATTATCGAGTAGAAGAGTCTACTTGGGAAATTAGAGTCAGATATACTTGACAAATATCCTCACTTGTTTAGTTATATCAGATTCTGCGGACATAATCTTTTTAAGGGGAAGGATATAACGACTCGTCTATTTTTTTGAATTATTTAATTAGGTAATTGTGGAAATATTAAATAAATAAAGTATATGTATAGGTTTAGTCAGCTCAGTTTTATTTTATTATTATGTATGTGTGGTTTATGGTGTACTGGGTTGTTCCCGGAATTTATTATGGAATTGTATTGAATTGTTTTCACTTTTAAAAGTGGATTTAATGCAAATTTATTTCTATAAATATTTGAAGTGTCTCTAAAATTGCTTTTATGATTTTATAATTACAATAATTATTTTTAGGATTTTATAAAATTGAGAAATCAATATTTTATTAATTATTTATCTTTAAATAATTTTCTGATTTCTTTTACTTGCGAAATCTGTATTTTATTCTAGAATTTTTTAAAAATTATGAAACTTATATTTATTTAGGTTTGGAATATTCCGAGAATTTTAAAATTATTTTAGGAATTTTTGGGATTAATTTCACCCGCACGTTGATTCGTTTAATGGATAAAAGCGGGTATAAATTGCGTTTCAGAATTTGTTAAAAAAATTTGAAAATTTATGTTTTTATTAACTTCGGGATATTTATAATATTTTAAGACTATTATCGTAATTTTCCGAATTTGTTTTAAGTGCAACTTAATTCGGTAAATTGTAAATTTCGAGCCGAAACCGGACTTTCGGGGAAGGGCAGGATACGTGTCTAATTATTAGGCTATGGGCTGACACGTGTCTATTTTATGTTCAGCCATTGTGAAGCGTGGCATTGCAATTTTTATCCACTCTCCCATCCTTATTCCTCCCTCTTCCTTTCTCGTTTTCATGTATGTGTTGTCCCCTTCCCCTGTTCAGGTGAGTTCTGCTCCTGCCGTGTTGAATTTTCGGCTGTCGTCCTCTTTTTCCGGCCGTTACTTCGGGTTGGTTCTGTAGGCTGTATATCCGTATACATATACGCCTGTGTATATATATATATATATATATATATGTGGTGTCCAGCTAATTGATTGTGATGTTTCCTGTGTTTGCTTCTGTGCTATGTTTCTGTTTCCGGGGATTAATTTTCGCCGCCGCCCCTATGCCGCGCGTTTACACGCGTGAGACGCGTGTAAGGTATCCTGTTGTTGCCGTTTGTTACTGGGTTCAGTTAATTGAATTTTTTTATTATTGCTTTTGCGGGAAAATATTTGACTGGATTTTGTGAAATAAAATAATTTTTGTGCGGAAAATTAATTAATCGGTGAAATGTATTCTGAAACCCGAATAGTATCGGGTACCAATAAATTTTGCCGCCGTCGACGATGAGCCTCGGCGAGTCGACGGTGGACCGTGATGATCGTTATCTGAGTCCTAATATTTTAATATAAATAAATAATAAATGTACAAATTTTATTTATGAGTTCGAAGTGAAATAGTAGTTATATATTATTATTATTCGAGATTGGAATTGTGATTTTAATGGTTGATTGATTGTTGGGTTGAACTGGTGGTTGGGATTCTTGGTTGGATTTTTGGATAATGGTTGTTGTGAATTTGATTGTTGTTGGTTTGACGTCGATTGTATTCGACGGGTAGTCCGATAAGCAAAGGAAGCGCTGCCCGATTTTCCGGAACGTACCCTGTAACATATCGGAACTACCATTCGAATGTAAATAGTTATATAGTTCTAAATAAATATTCTGTAAAATATAATGGACAATTAGTTTCCTAAAATGATGAGTTTTTGTGGTTTCCGAAAACGAATATTGAATCGAGATTTAAGTATATGAATCTTGTATGTTGCGTGTACTATAGTAATGTATATAAGTACGAGTCGAGATTGTTATCATTTGGGTAGGATTGGTATCGAGGATATGTCAAGCATAACTGGGTGTCTAACATAGAGTATTTCGACCTTGTATGTTCTAGTCGGGAAACCGAAAGTGGATGTTGGACTAAAAGATAACCTAGTGACCAGTCGACGAGCTCAGTAGGATTTCAACCGAATAACCTGAGTGTCGAGGTCGAATCCAAGGTGATCTAGTGGTTGGACGTTAAAGCCTGAGCATCAGAGTCAGCTCAGAGTTGATCAGTAATAGTTGTAAAGCCCTGCAAGGCAAGTACTTTTGAACTTTTTCGAGATATAGTGCAAATATTTCTAAATTCTCTCGTAACATATTGTTAAGTATTCAAAATAGCTCTGTTTTATATTGTAAGTACTTTGAATCATTCAACCTTGAACCTGAGCCACATCAATTGATCTTTGAGCCATAAGCTTTATTCTTTGTAAACCGTTCCTTGTTGATTTACCATATACTAAACCACACAAATACGATACTACTCCACAGATATATACCCATCATATACCAAACACTGAAACATAATTGTTTGAACATACAGAAACCTTTATACTCAACCATACCTTGTGACGTCAAAGAACTAAACCTTGTAAAATCATTGTTCATCTAAAACCTGATTCTCCTGCAGGCTGAAAGCCATTTCTTACACATACTTTGATACACCTTTGTGATACTCATGAATTGCATCACGCCTTTATACAAATGTTTCATCACTGTTGATTACGATCCTGTTTTATTGAATTATATTATTTATCATACTGAACTGTTTTAGAATTGGATAGTTTTATTTACGTGGACCAGATTCGTGGTCGAATTAGGCCAATGTGTGCCTTGGATCCTGTTTATAGATCAGAGTCGTGTGCCTTGCTCGGGGTTAGTGCGTGACTGATCAGCAGCCTAACCTTGGTTTTAAAATTTATAATAAATATCCAATTCTAATGATTGTTTAACAAGAAACTTGATTCCTCTGAATCATCCCATTTGAGTATTGTTTAACCTCAGTTATCGTTATTGTGACTTGCTGAGCTAGTTAGCTCACTCTTGCGAACCTTTTTATGTATTCTACAGTTAAGAAATATATGGTTGATAGCTAGGTTTCCCAGTTCCGCGTTCGAGCTAGGATACTAGATTGTGTTGGATCGAGCTAGCAGAAGATTTTTATGGTAATTGAGTTAGCAAGATTGTAAGAATAATTTCTTTATCAGTTGTAAGTTAAATTAGTTGGGATTTGGTACGTTGTAATGAAAGTTAAGGTTGTGGCTGGTTTTCATACTTTAACCTGTTGCGATCCGTGGTTATGTAAAGCAAGGTCATTGCAAATAATATTTCTTATACAGGTTTATAGATAGTATATGTGTTGTGGACCCCAAACTTCTGACCCGGGTTTGAAGGGTGCCACATGTTGGGTCGTGGAGCCTGGGTACCCGAATAGATCTATACATTAAGGTATGGATCTGCACTGTATCCTGGCTGATAAGCAGGATATAGGTACTAACTTGTGTCCAGTTTAGTTCGTTTGATATTTGTCGATAGTGGCCTTCGTTCTTTTCTCGCGAGGTTATATCTTTGCGGATGTAACCAACTTACCAATACATTTAACTTACTATAACACTGTTTATGTATTGCGAACTTGTTGAGCAACTTATGGCTCACCTCTTTCTTATTATTATTCACCGTATTGTTTTCAGTTAAGAAGGAAAATGAAACCTATCATGACTCGAGTGGTAAAGAAACGAGTCAAGCCGCGGGGCCCTCTCATACCCAAAGTGTTGATCTCATTCCAGGAAGAAAGCTTTGAGTTACCTGAGCAGGTGTAGTGTAGATAGTTAATGTGTGTGTGTTTGAATAATTGAGAAAAGTAGTTTAAAATTTGGTAGACAATGGGTTGTAATAAAGAAAGTTTGTAAGATTTTAAATTTGGTTTGTAATAAAGTTAGATTGTGGTTCTTGTTTTCATACTTCAACCTAAAAAGATCATGGATAGTATAAAAGGGGTTTAGATATATATATGTTTAATTGTTGTACAGGTTGTACAGGTTTGGTGATTAACAAGTAACCCCAGACTTATACCCCGGGTTTGGAGGGCGTTACATAAAGAGCCACAAAGTTGCTGGGATTTTTTAAGAAGTGCTTATCTTTATCTTTATCTATTTCAAATTCTATACACACACTTCATCTCAAAAATCTTATCTCTCTTCTATATACTTACATATATACAAGGTTTTTGAAACCCAATCTTAGCTTCACCCAACCAAGCTTCATCCCACCAAGTGAACTCATCCACTACCACTTCCCGGCCTCCCGAAGGGCTGCCCAAGTTCGATAAAAGTGCTAAAATTCGGCCGAACCTTCGGTGAATTTTTCCGGTGAACTTTTCCGACCGTTTCTCAAAAGTGGTAACTTTTAGCTTCTTCTTTGAGTTTCTTTTATTTGAGCTTTATACTTAATATTTCTACTTCATCTCAAGCTCTAATACTAGATCTCCTATAAAGAAGGTTCTCAAAGAAAAGAGAACTAAAATTCAAACTCGGAATTCGAATAAGTACTTGATCTTCGTAAAAATCATTTTAACAAGAAGATCTATAAAGAAAAGTACTTAATCTCCAAAGGTGAGATTTTATTTGACACAAGTTTCCGAGTTAGCCAATTATTTTCACGCTCTTTAATTGGATCTTGGCTAACATATATTCGTGCACATAAAATAAATACAAAGCATATTTTTCATCCCTTCTTACATCTTTAGTGTTCCGGGGATTATAACTCGATCTATAAATACTTTGTAATTTGTCAAATATTAAAACAGATTAAGTTCACGAGTTAGCCAATTACTTTTACGGTATTTAATTGGATCTTGGCTAACAAATATCGTGCACATAAAATAATATGAAGCATACTTTTAATCCCTTCTAACATCTTTAGTGTTCCGGGGGATCATAACTCGATCTATAAATATTTCGTAATCATCCGTTAAATTAAATGACAAATCAAATCTATGAGTTAGCCAATTAATTTCACGTTATTTAATTAATAATTGGCTAACACATATCGTGAATATAAATAATTACGAGTCATATCCTATAAGCCCTTTCTAACATCTTTAGTGTTCCGTGGGGTTATAAAACGATATCTATAAAATACTCGTAATTATTCGTCCAAACTTCGAAAGCACAATCTTAAGCCAATTACTTGCACTTCTCTTATTTGGATCTTGGCTATAAATCTTATACAAGTGCTTGATGTTAGAAGTATACTTTGACTACATAATTGTCAAAACATAAGTATACTAAAAATCCTTAAGCCTATGAGCATAAAGGATAATTTGCAATTCTGAGATTGTAACTAAAGTATTCTTCGATTCATAAATACATAATCGAAAAAAGAAGAATACTGAAGAAGTCATAAGCCATAAGAGCTTTATATAAAAAGACTTCTCCTATTACTCCACCTATCTAATCTAATCTATAAAGGAGTAATTATAAATATACTTGACTATCTTGTATTATCCTAAGTCAAGTATAACTAATTAGTTTTAATATTCTTATTCAGATATTATACTATTTGTGGGCTAGTATAGTAACATACTAGTTCAAACCATCTTTTCTATACTTGGTTTGTTTCGTGGATTGGCTTATTAGTTTTGTAGTGAAGTGAAGTGACGTGAGGTGATTCTCGTTCTAAGACCCAAGTCCTAGACGTACTAACGGGGAGTTAGTAGTCTTCGCACCATGAGGAAGAGGAAAGACCCAAAACCGAATCACTAAGATCCAAGACCGACAAAAGCTAAGGAAGCCAAATCCACACAAAGGTTCTACATCAACTTTGAAGAAATAGCGGGGAGTTATTGTCTAAGATAAGTTGTGTAGGTATTACATTTATTTTGAGGTGGTGACCCTTGTGTTACACACCAAGACAAATACTTGTAAGAGTGTAAAGGGTTCTCCACCTACTAAAGGAGCGAGTTTATTTTAAGGGAAAATCCCGAGTCTGGGAGAGGAGATTGGGGACTGGAGTAGGGGTGAGCGAATCTATTAGAGGTTTCGCCATCGCGGACCAGGATAAAATCACCGTGTGGTATTTTCTTTCCTTGCACTTTATTTTTCCATACATATAAATTGCATAACCACTCGGTAAAATTTTAAAAAGGGATAAATTATTTTAAAATGCCATAATAATTTTTATATTGGTAATTAAGATGTTCAATACCCCTTCTAGCTTAATACAACCCTCTTACGGGACCTTACAGACACATTAAATGCTTCTAGTTTAACCTGTAATATGTGGTTAAAGAGATTATATTACATTGTACATTATTCATGAAAGGTTTAATCGATCACCGATTTAATTATTATTACTTGGTTAACAATGATGTATAACTAGATGTTGCTCATTGTTTACGATTTTAAATTAGATTTGAAATTTGTTGCCAATGTAATGATAATGTATAGGGTCACACACAAAGAATGCTTGAAGGATATTTAATTTAAATTGGATATTAATTAAATTAAATTAATTCGAGTTATTTTCAATATTAATTAAGTTTGACTTAATTAATTAGATAAATAATGATATTCGAATTTACTAATATTAATTATGAAATTCAGTTGTTAAATAATTAAGTGAGACTTAATTATTATAAAAATAGGAATATTAAATTAATAATAACTCCTGATTAGTTAAGAGTTATAATTCATTTTTATACCCTCTATATTATATCTCTTGTGTGGCTTATTTTGTATGCAAGATTTTTATTAAAAAAACCTAGAGACCAAGAGCGAAGACGGAGAGAGTAAGAAGAAATGATTTTGTGCTAGTACAAATTTAATCCTTGGGTTCAAGCATTCATTTGGATAACAATAGAGTGTAGATCGCGAGAACGGGATGCGTGGTGATTGAATAAGTTTTGGATCTCCATTAGTCAACCAATTTGTAAAACTTCTTAAGGTAAACAATCTGATATACGAATTAAATATAGGTTACCTTAGAGTGTTAATTTTTTAAAAATAGTGGGACTCAATATGTGTCCCACACAATGCTGACTAGGCATTCTGACGTGGCACGATGATGACATGGAATGTAGACATGACTACTGACATGGATACTGATGTAGCATGTGGGCCCCACTATGTTGATGGGAATGTGGGCCCCATTATGCTGACGGGCATATGGGCCCCATAATGCTTACTTGGCAATGTAACACAACCTACTGTAACACTTTATAAAGCTATTGTAACACTTTTCCCAGAAAAATTTGAAAATGTACTATTTAAATATATGCGATCTTAAAAACCAAATCATTAATACAACAATATCATTTATACAAACCATCCAAACTTATTACTAATCACAAAAGAACTAAATTAAACTACTTAAATAAAACATCAAATACTAGTCTAGAAGAACGATAATCACAATATTTTTAAGTTAAAATGTTACATGAATTGATAATGCGGCCATACTTCACTAAAAATCTTCATACTCGAAGACGTCCCCATTTGCAATAACTGGAATTGATAATGTGGCCACAATCTGCAATTTCATTCTAGTTGGCAGGATCCCTTGGCCTATCAACAACTCTTCTAATTCTGCAAGCAATGGGCACATAACTTGAAGGATGGGAATGCTCAACTTGTGCTTTTTTAAAGAATTGAATTTATACTTTGCAATCCAGGAAATTAGTTGAAGAACCTGGAATGAAAGAGGAAAGGCCGCTTACATTGAAGTAGAGCAATCAAACTATAAGGTAACATAGATAATTAAGCTAATGTGATTTGTGTACATGATGGCGTGTGCTTGATTCCAAATTTGGACTCGACCACACTTCAAGTAAGAACTGCACAATAGATCTAATTGATTCACCAAAAAGAGGTGCAGAAGATTCAACCAGCTGATCAAATATTTCAAAAGCAATTGCAGCAACATCCTCATCACCAGAAGCAAGGCATTGCCTTGACACATTCAATATTGTGGGTACGGACTCTTAAAACTTGTTCTGCAAGTGTAGAGTAGTGATAAAGTTATATTATTCTAATTCCTATAATTAATGCGAACACACAACCATAAATACAGCAACCTAGAGCTTTATGTGGTCGTTCTGACATTTATTTATACATATAGGTCGTAAGTGAAAATTTAACAAGAAATAGAAGGATGAAGCTACAAAAAAGATGTGTTTGCTCCAATTGCCTAAGAAATTACCTGAAATTAAGCACATATATGTAGACACATTGCATTATATGTCAATAATAACTTCATCCAATGTTATAACAAATTACAATCAGCATAGTGCAATATTACTTACCACTTCAACTTCATCAAAAGTGAACTCCAGAAAAGACCCAACCGCCCTATATCAAGTATTAAGTTGTAGGACATAAAATTTTTAAAAGAACTCTAAAAAATTATTCCACCAAATTAATAGAAGATAGGTTATGATAAACTAAAGAGCAGCAACTCTGACACAGGTACTAGTGTCATCTTGTAGGCTTTTGAGCAACAGGGATTGCAGATCCGCAATTTTTTGCCGAAATAAATTACCAATTATTTTAATGAGAGAGTTGAAAAGTACTAGAGCAACCTGCATCATAAAAACAAGATATTGATCTGCTAGATCATTAAACATTGTGTACATTTTAGCATTAGCCAATAGCTTAGAGCAGTACAATACAAGGAAAAAAAGGTAAACATGAAATTAGACCATCTGTAATATCCGGGAAAATCATGTGAATATTTTATGATAAATTAATAAAAATAACGTGTTTATATGAGTTTAAAATGATTATTTCCATGATATTACGTGTTATAGTTGTTATATGTGGCCCCGCAAGGACCAGAAATTTTTTTGATTAATTGTTGTATGTTTTAAAATGTATTTATATGAATCGATCCGTAATCTGGATGCGTGTTTATTAGTGTCTTTATCAAGTGTTGGGTCCCAATGTGTTTGTAGAAGGGGGGGTTGAATACAAACGTTACCAAATAATCGAGTAAAATGCGGAATAAAAAATGTGAAACAAAATTCAAGTTAAATAAAAATATTATTAAACTTGAAATGTGTTACAACAACTGTATCGATTACAAGGTATTAATCTCAAATTAATTATCACAAATTTAGAATAAATTCGACATGAACTTTTTCTATTTTTGCAATAATTAGAATCAAATGCTAAACGCGATTTGAGATTAAGTTCTAGGGATTTTAATCCGCTAGATTGATACACAAGAACAAGATAAATAATTCTAGTGGTTTGGATTTAACATTAACAAACTAGAAATTGATCTTGAATTTCTGCAGAGAAGATGATTTTATATTTCAAGGCGGCTGCTCTTTTGTTCTTGACTTGTGTGTTGGATTATTTTTGAGATGCTGCTTCTCTGCTTCTATTTAATCAATCAGCTGAATAGAATTTAATTGGCATGACAATCCTATAACTGGCAAGACTTTCGGTAGGACAATTGATTGAACTAGCAAGACAATCTGAATGAACTAGCATGACAATCAGAATGAACTAGCAAGACAATCATCCTCCTAGAGTAACTTTCGGTGAGACAATTGACAATGGCCTAGCATGACAATCGGTATGACAATCCTGATTGTCATGCTAGTTCATTTTCAATTGTCTTGCTGATTTAATGCTTGAATTTAATCCAATTAAACTTCTGAAAATTCCTAAAATTCCTAGAATTAATTCAGAATTAATTAATCAATTAATTCAATTAATAAATAAATTATTCTTCACAGATATAATTTATTTTCTTAATTAAATTAGATGACTTAATTAATTAATAGAGAATTAATTCTAGTCTTGAGCAGCAACCATTCTTCTGCAAATCTTCTGAAAATCACTGAAAATTATGAATCAATTCCACCACTTCAACGCTGACACTCGATGTACTGTCTGGTTCATGAGTGACTAACTTCCATGACGTTTCTTCATGTCTTGACTTTGACACTTTGATTTTCTTCAGATTAAATCCTTGTAATTAATGATACTCTGACGAGATCTCTGTCACTTGATTAAATCCACGATCTTGATTTATATCACTGAGGCATGATCAACTTCTTGAACTTCTTCCAGTGAATTAACTCCTCAAGTCTGTAGATGAACTTTGTTTCTGAATCCTTTGACAGATATTACTTTGCGAGATCTCTCTGACGGTAGATCCACTATTTACTTATTACATTCTTATTTGAGTTGAGTTGAATCCTCGAATATACAAATAGGTCTATGACATATGACTTACAATCTCCCCCTATTTGTTTGTTAGACAATAACACACAAATACCTAGAGGATAACTCAACTAACAAATAAGAAAAAGATATAAACATACATGCAAAGTAAATAGCAGAAAAGTTCTGGATGAGATTTAACATTTTCCAGATTCCAAGTAGATGTTCCTCTAGACTGAACATATCTTCAAGTAGTTCCATCTTCATTTATACAACCACATTTCCTGTTGAGAAGCCCATATCTCTTGCTTCTCCCCCTATGAGAATCAACTGATTAAAGAAGATCACCTTCGTTTTACCACCTCTCCCGTACAATAGGATCCGCAGATAAAAACCAATGGTACTCCCCTAACAGCTTCTTCCCTTACTAGGAAATCACCTTGTGTTTACCACCTCTCCCGTACAATAGGATCCGTAGTTACAAACAACAATGGTGTGGTGTAGTGTACATATAGGATCTTTTTCTTCCTCCCTGCTATTTCTCCCCCTTAGTTGAGGAATCCTCCAAACTATTACTTAAGCTTTTATCTCCCCCTTAAAGAAGGAATGTATGCCGTCGTCTGAAGGAGTTCTCATATTTCACTTGGTTGGAAAAGAAATAACAAGTAGTTTCTCTTTCTTCCTCACTGTGAGTATGTGATTGTGTTTTAGTGTACCTCACATGTGTTTCACTCTTCTCTCCACTCGTGTTTACACTCATTCTCACAAGTGTATCACTCCTCTCATAGCTCCAAAAATCAGCTGTACCTGCAAGGAAAATCACCTTAGCCATCCTTAAGGAGGTCACAGGTGGTGCAATGGGAGTTCACAAATCCCCATCCTTGTTAAACTCGTCAGATGAATCTGAGTCATAATTTACAAGTTGCTAGTTTCCCTTTTAGGGTTCCAGATTTGAATTCTGGGAAGGTAAACAATGATCCAACGAATTTAGCATAAAGATCAAAGTTCCCTTCTAATGTCTCTGAAGACATTTCCTTGTGACTCATCAGGTAATATCTGAATCATTGTCAACAAGTTGCCGATCTGCACCTATGTCAGATCCACTATCCGCAGATGCATCCAGGGGATTTAAGCCTGGGGAGGTAGACACTGACCACTGACATATGGCTTTTGGATCAGTATCCTCTCCTAACACCTGTAAAGGCAATTGGTCCACTAACGAACCTTGAACAATCGAATCTGACCTTAAAATGGTCGAAACTCTTATTTCCGTCAACTCATCCTTTGTGCGTGTAACCTCTCCTTGTGCATCAAGAATTGATTATGTTTGAAGTGGTGACACTACATCGGATACCTTGGCCGACAGGCAAAATTCAATAGACTCACCCTGTTGAGAGAATGAATCTAGTAACTGTTTTTGAGCCTTTTCAGCCATTACATCTTTTTGAGAAGATGTATGGGGGCTAGCAGTTGTCTCGGTTTAAATACTACTCATCTATGTATGAGACAGAGCTACTGGGTTGACTACAGAACCTTCCTTATGTGGTGCACTAGGCACTATCTCCCTCACGCTCATTCATACTACATTTAGTGGTAAGAGAGTGTTGGTTGGTTCTGTTTTTATGTTTGTCTTTACAGTCTGGGATAGACGTTGTGGGTTTTCAACCTCATGACTGTTAATGAAAGAAAGTCATTGGAGACTAAACCTGTAACACAGAACATATGGTAATAGAGAGAAAATGATTTACAATAGTGATTTCAAAATATTTTACATGAAATAAGAAATCAATAATGTAGAAAGAAGTTTGATTTTGTTTTTCAATATGAATGAGTTTTTGATAAAACATTGATCACTTAGGGTAAAGTCTAAGTAATTCTCATTCATGTCAAAAGCTTACAAATATCTGCAATATAATGTTAACAAGATATCATTGACCGATACTTGTCAAGTACTTTAGATACTAATTGTTATGTTGCATAAACAATATACCACTGCACATATAAAACAATATGATTGTGCCTAGTGATAAGATAGTTATAAATATGACGACTCTACTTATTCATATAAAACTGTAACTGCAGTTAGAGTGCCATACCATGTCCTTGACGATTGCTTGAGCAGTATACTAGTTCATACCAACCTGAAGTGAGACTGTGAAGAAGAGATTGCATAGTCCAATAGATCTGCAGCTGCAAAGTCCATGAACTGTGGTGCATTGAGTTCCTCTTTTGACTCACCAACCAGGAATACACTTGTACACATCTTACTAGAGTCCAATTCCAAGTGTAATGTGCATCAGGTGCTTGATATGTCGTAATATTCCCAAGTCTCGTCACTGGTGCTATATGTTGGATACTGCTTCCTGATAATAACCTAGCACAATATACAAAATTACAATGATAACATTCCCAGCTTGCAAACAGCCATATCCCTCAGATAAACCTTTGCTGTTATCTCCAAAGGTAACCAGGGGGCCAGCTTTCTCAATCCACATCTGATAGCAGGGCTCTATCTCCGGTCATATGTCTTGATGATCCACTGTCAAGAATCCACACTACCGGTTACACCTGTTTAATGCCCTGCACTTCAAATGGATTAGACCTTCTTCGGAACCCAAACTTGGTTGGGCCCGGCATACTTGTAGAACTGTCCTTTGTCAGACAAAACAACATTTTTAATTTTAATGGTCTCAACATTCTCAATGACTGAACATTTGACCTTGTAAACAGCCTTAACAAATTTCTGTTTAAGCTTAGGCACAAATGTCTCCTTTCTAGCCTTAGAGGGACTAGCAGTCTTAGACCTATCATGCTTCTTGTTATTCACATGCTGACGAGGAGTAGTCTTATCATCAGACACATGCTTACCATTAAAATAAGCATACATCATATTAAAAGCACAAGACATACAATTAGAAACACCACATACTTTATGAGAGTGATTAACAGCAGGCAATTTATGCATGGTAGACATGGCATTATTGTTATCCAACTCATATGTGTCTGAGTTAGTCTCAGTTGCTTTCACAACTTTGACTGGAACTTTCGACTCACTTGACTTGGAAACAATCTTCTCATAAGCATGATCTTCAGCACGTATTTCTTCTTGAATAACAGAAGAGGTCGCATCAAATGGTTCAGCAATTGATGCTTTATAGAGGGGTTCATCAACACCCTTAAGCACATGTGGTACTTCCCTCCCTTTAGCACAGACATGGGGAGGGGAGTTTATGCCTAATTCTCCAATAGCAGCATTGTAATCATAACCTATTCCAGATGTTTGATTAACAGCTTGCTTACTGTAGAACTCTTTAGCCTTCGAACAAGAATTGAAGTAGGCTCTAACCTTAGTCTCAAGACCGGTGATCTTGTCTTTGAGAATAATTTCGAGTTTTCTATAACAGTCAACTCTATTCTCTAGAAAAGATACCTGTTCTTTTAATTTGTCTTGATTAATGTGCACAAGTCTTAATTCATTGACCTCTTTCTCAAGGTCTGTGATCTGTAAACTTAACAGTTCATTATCACGACGTGCACAATCTAAGTTACCTCTTAGATGATAAACCATTTCAGCATCAGAAAGTTTTACCTCTATTCTTGACGATGAAGCTTTTCCATCAATAGCCATAAGAGCAAGATTTCCTTCATCTTCATCTTCACTGTCAGTATCATCCCAGCTTCTTCCCTTTGCCAGATAAGCCCTTTCAGAGTTCTTTCTTACTTGCTTTGGCTTCCTACATTCTGTGGCAAAGTGTCCCAACTCATTGCAGTTATAGCATCTAATGGTGCCCCGATCAACCATTGAAAGGCATATGTCATAGCCTACTCGTTTATTCGAGTATTTAACTCAACTCAAATAAGAATGTAATAAGTAAATAGTGGATCAAGCATCAGAGAGATCTCACAAAGTAACATCTGTCAAAGAATAAAGAAACATTGTTCATCTGCAGACTTGAAGATTCACTGGAAGAAGTTCAAGAATTTGATCATGCCTCAGTGATATAAATCAAAATCGTGGATTTAATCAAGTGACAGAGATCTCGTCAAGGTATCATTTATTACAAGAATTCAATCAGAACAACAAAGTCAAGACATGAAGAAACGTCATGAAAGTTAGTCACTCATGAACCAGACAGTACATCGAGTGTCAGCATTGAAGTGACGGAATTGATTCATAAGTCTCAGAGACTTTCAGAAGATTGTCAGAAGAAGGGATGCTGCTCAGGGATAGTATTAATTCTCTATTAATTAATTAAGTCATATAATCTAATTAAGAGAATAAATTATATCTGCAAGGATTAATTTATTGATTAATTGAATTAAATTGATTAATTAATTTAGAATTAATATTAAGGATTTTCAGAATGTTAATTGATTAAAATCTGTGATAATTCTAAAAAAAGACAACTGATTGTACTAGTATGACAATCGGTATGACAATTGATAGTCATACCGAATGTCTTGCTAATTCAGTTGATTGTATTGATAGAATTTTCAATTAGATTAAAATCAATTATGTATTCAGAAAAACAATTTCAATTGTACTACTATGACAATCGGTATGACAATCAATAGTCATACCGAAAGTCTTGCTAGTTCATTTTAATTGTCTTCCTAGCTCTAATAGATTGTCTCACCGAAAGTCCTTCAAGCTCAAATAGATTGTCACACCAGTTCAACAACTTCGGCTGTGATTGTTTAAAAGAAAGCAGAAGACAATATCAACACATAACTCAGCAAAAACAGAGCAGCACATACAGAACAAGAAAACACAGCAGAAAACAAAAGAAAATATTTCATCATTCATCTGCTTATTCAAGATCAAATATTCTAGTTTGTTAATGTTAAATCCAAACCACTAGAATTACTTATCTTGTTCTTGTATATCAATCTAGCGGATTAAAATCCCTAGAACTTAATCTCAAATCGCTTTTAGCATTTGATCTTTTAATTACAAAAATAGAAAAAGTTCATGTCGAATTTATTCTAAATTTGTAATAATTGATTTGAGATTAATCCCTTGTAATCGATACCGTAGTTGTAACACCTTTCAAGTTTAATAAAAGTTTTATTTAACTTGAATTTTGTTTCACAATTTTATTCCGCATTTTATTCGACGAAACGGTATTGTTTGCATTCAACCCCCCCCTTCTACAAACAAATTGGGACCTAACAATTGGTATCAGAGCCTTCTGATTAACGTACAAATCAAGATCCTAGACTTTTGTGTTTCTTTCACTTCTTGAATTTTTATTCACTCAAAAATTCATAATGACTACACAAAAAGTTGGAACCGTTAAAATTCCACTTTTCGATAAAGAAAATTATGTGATGTGGAAGAAGAAGATGCTACTGTTTTTACAGGTTGCTAATCCCAAATATTTGCAAGTGTTGAAGAAGGGTCCAAAAATTCCTATGGTTATTGAACCAGAGGTAATAGAGAATGATGTGGTGATCACCAAAGCGAGAACTTATGTGAAGGATCCTGAGGACTTCTCTCCTGCTGAAATAGAAGAAGCTTCCCTGGATGCTAGCCTTCAATTAATCTTAGTAGATTCCCTTAATCCCCTAATGAACAGACATGTGATGAATTGTAAAGATTCTAAACATATCTGGGAAACTATTGAGATTATTAATGAAGGCACAGAGGAAGTTAGGGAGAACAAACTAGAAATCCTAACCTCTGAGTATGAATACTTCAAATCTAATCCAGGAGAAGGAATCACTGAAGTGTTTGAGAGGTACAATGCATTGATCAACAACCTGAACATTAATGGTAAATACTATTCCATCAGGGAGGTCAATAAAAAGTTCCTTTTAACACTGCCAACTCATCTCGAACATAGAATCACTGCCATAAGAGAAGCAAGAGATCTGAGTGAGATTTCTTTGGAAAGGCTCTATGGTGTGTTAAAGACTTATGAGTTGGAGCAGATTCAGCAGAAGGAAGTTTACGGGAAAGGAAGAGTGGTCAGCACGTCTACTGCTCTGGTAGCTGATGAACAATAACAACAACAACCACTATATCAACAACAATCTCAACAGTCAGATAGAATGGTACAGTCTTCCAAGGTTGAAGATAATGTGATAGTAGCAGAATTTGATTCACCTACTACAAATCAATCAGGAGATGATTATTATTCCTTGGAAGAACTGGAGCAATTGGAGGATGAGTCAATGGCCCTGATTGTCAAGAGATTCTCAAATGTCAGATTCAAAAGGAATCCCAAGTTCAAGTACAAGTCCAACTACAACAGATTCCAGAAAGGTGGATCTTCATCCTCTAACACCAGCAGTGGTGGGTATAAAACAGGGATGGTTGATCGAAGCACCATTCGATGCTTCAACTGTAATGAGTTGGGACACTTTGCCACAGAATGCAGGAAGCCAAAACAAGCAAGGAAGAACTCTTACGATTCTAATCAGAAGAGTAAATCTGAAAGGGCGTACCTGGCAAAGGGAAGAAGCTGGGATGATACTGACAGTGAAGATGAAGAAGTTGGGAATCTTGCTCTCATGGCTAGTGATGCAAGCACCTCATCGTCAAGAAAAGAGCTAAAACTTTCTGATGCTGAAATGGTTTATCATCTAAGAGGTAACTTAGATTGTGCTCGTCGTGATAATGAATTGTTAAATCAACAAATCAAAGACCTTGAGAAAGAGGTCAATGAATTAAGACTTGTGCACATTAATCAAGATAAACTTAAAGACCAAGTATCTTTTCTAGAGAATAGAGTTGACAGTT